>NW_028318792.1:300000-522500 GCF_062004578.1 Staurois parvus
CAACACAAAGCAGTTGCAAAAATCATTAATAATAATTGGAGGATCCTTAAAGCAGATCCTATCTTAGCAGGTTTCCTACCTGATAAACCCGAGATCACTTTCAGGAAGGCTATGCCCCTAAGGAATAGGATAGCCCCAAATGTGATTAACCCCCCAATAAGTGCAACTTTCTTTGCTGAGATGAAAGGGTTTTTCCCCTGTAACAAGTGTGTAATCTGCCCCTGTAATAACATGAGGAAAAGGAAAATGGACAATATTATTTCTACAACTACAGGGAGGGTATATACAATAGACAATTTTATTTCATGTAATAGTAAACATGTGGTGTACCTATTGCAATGTCTGTGCAAAAAACAATATATTGGTCGAACTACAAGAAGGCTGAGAGACAATGGATAAGGGAACATGTGAATAACATAATAAAGGGCTATAAAGATCATTCCCTTTCTAAACACTATTGTCTATGCCACAACAGAGACCCTTCCTCATTAACATTTACAGGCATTGAGGTCATAAAAACACATTGGAGAGGAATGAATAAAAGAAGGGCAGTTTCCCAGCTAGAATCAAAGTGGATATTTGAGCTTGATATTTTATATCCCAAAGGGCTCAATGTTGAGTTCGATACTAATTGTTTTATAGACAACAGTTCATTTTATATACATTTTCTGATTTTATCAGGTATATTTATATCTTTTATTTCCACTAACACTCCCTTCTTTGTCAGCGCAATTTTATTAGTTTTTACTAGTTTTTTACGGTATCATATTCTGGTTTTCATAGCTATTCTATTCTATTTTTAACTCTATGCATCAGATTTTATTAGATGGAAATTTTTTAGTTTTTACTATATGTCCAATATTTTGTAATTCTCTTATATGGCATAATTGGGTTGTGCTCCCTTTACATATTTTTATAGGTAGAGGGATTTTATTATGTGAATTCAGTTACTTATGCTGCATAACTCTTAAGTTGAGTTACCAGCACAGATCTGGTCCTACATTATATTATATTCAATTTTAATTTTGTATATACTGACCATATTTTATTTTATATTATTTTATTATATCTTATATATCATTGCGTACCTATACATATTATAGTATATGTGATGTTATATTTACGATGCCTACCTATCTTTACATTACCATTAACATTGATCACCATCATAGTTGATTTCATTTATTTGAGCATTATGGCTCTATGGATACATTGATGTTCCTATTGCAAGTTATGGTGATATCTATGCATATTTTTAGCAGCCTAAGCTTAATCGGTCTGACTAACAGGTACTGACTAATGGGTACTGCGCATGCGCAGATGTATTAAATCAATGGGACGACACATGACCCAATAACATATATTCATGTCACTATTTAAACACCAGTTGTTCGCAATAATATATTGCTTTGACTAAGAATAATGAATATAATGTTTTGGCTTTCTTTCCCTGGTGATTGTAGTGTAATGTGCATAAGAAGGCATCGAGTGAATGTCCCCTGGATGCGTGCGCATCCTGTATCATTGTATTATGATTTTAAGTCCACAACAAAATGGCGCCGATGTACAGCGCACGTGCATGGTAGCCGGTAGCATGACGTGGGTCATACTGTGCATGCACGAAATAGCCGCCAAAATGGTGGACACAATGCATGCGTGCTGTTAGCATGGTGTGGGTTATACCGCGCATGCGCGAAATAGCCAGCAAAATGGTGGATGCGATGTACACGCGCTCAAATTTTTTGCCATTGTTTGCTATAAATAGAACATGCTAGACGTCGGACGCTTGCAGGCACACCCCCTATGAGTATGTGCTAGCGCATGAAACGCGTAAGGGAGGAGCTGCAGCGTCCTGACGTCACGCCGCCAAGACCCCTGCTGGTCCAGCGGCCATCTTTAATTTCATCTTATGGTCAGTCTGTGATTTACCTTTACGTTTGTCATTTACCTGTGAATGGATCAATAAAACCTTTGAAGCAGTATCACACTATACTGGCATCCTTTCTTGGGGCTCTTGATGAGCCTCATCACCCACAGAGCGTACTGCAGGAAGAGGTGAGAGGTACTGCATCCCATTGATGGCCCAGAGGGGAGCCCATACCAGGTTAGAGGTTTCCATGTAATGATCCAGCTGACCCACTGAGATATAATTATTCTCAAATGTGTGATGGTATTACAAGCAGCAAGCTGAAAATTCACTGTGGTGTTGAAGAGGATGTAGAGAAAGTGTTACAATGGAGCATATTTCATGGAGCTGTCTGAAAATACAGAATTTTTGGAGGGATATAGCAGAACTCAGTCAGGAAATTTGTGAAGTAAATTTTCAGAGAGACCCATGGAAACGTTTATTCTATTATTTTGAACCTGCAGTGGAAACATTATTATTATTATTATTATTATACAGGATTTACAGTTGCAAGAAAAAGTATGTGAACCCCTTGGGATTACGTGGAGTTTTGCATGAATTGGGCATAAAATGTGCCCTGAATGTCATCTAAGTCACAACAATAGAAGAACACAGTCTGCTGAACATAATACTACACAAACATTAGATGTTGCCATGGTTTAATTGCACATAACATGTAAACATTCACAGTGCAGGGAGGAAAAAGTATGTGAGGCCCTAGCTTAATGACTTCTCCCAGAGCTAATTGGAGCCAGGAGTGAGCCAACCTTGACTCCAATCAGTGGGATGATATTGGATGTGTTGCTGACAGCTGTCCTGCCCTTAAAAAACACACACCTGTTTTGGGTTTACTGGTTTCAAGAAGCACTGTCTGATGTGAACCATGCCTCGCAGAAAAGAGCTCTCAGTAGACCTACGATCAAGAATTGTTGACTTGCATGAAGCTGGAAAGGGTTACAAAAGTATCTTCAAAAGCCCTGATGTACATGTGTCCACGGTAAGACAGACTGTCTACAAATGGAGAAAGTTTAGCACTGTTGCTACTCTCCCTAGGTGTGGTCGTCCTGTAAAAATGACTGCAAGAGCACAGCGCAGAATGCTGCATGAGGTAAAGAAGATTCCCAGAGTGTCAGCTAAAGACCTACAGAAATCTCTGGCACATGCTAACATTTTTGTTGACACATCTACAATAAGGAAAACATTAAACAAGAATGGAGTACATGGGAGGACACCACAGAGGAAGCCATTGCTGTCCAAAAAGAATATTGCAGCACGTTTGAAGTTTGCAAAAGAGCACCTGGATGTTCCACAGCACTACTGGCAAAATATACTGTGGACAGATGAAACCAAGATTGAGTTGTTTGGGGAGAGCACACAACACTATGTGTGGAGAAAAAAAGGCACAGCACACCAACATCAAAACCTCATCCCCACTGTAAAACATGGCGGAGGGTGCATCATGGTTTGGGGCTGCTTTGCTGCCTCAGGGCCTGGACGGATTGTTGTCATTGATGGGAAATGAATTCCAGAGTTTATCAAGACATTTTGCAGGAAAACGTACGACCATCTGTCCGCCAACTGAAGCTCCGCAGAGGATGGGTGATGCAACAGGACAATGACCCAAAGCATACAAGTAATTCAACAAAACAATGGCTGCAACAGCACAGAATACGCCTTCTGGAGTGGCCCAGTCAGAGTCCTGACCTCAACCCGATTGAAATGCTGTGGCATGACCTTAAGAGAGCGATTCACACCAGACATCCCAAGAATATTGCTACACCGAAACAGTTTTGTGAAGAGGCGTGGTCCAAAATGACTCCAGATTGTTGTGCAGGTCTGATCTGCAACTACAGGAAACGTTTGGTTGAGGTTATTGCTGCCAAAGGAGGGTCAACCAGTTATTAAGTCCAAAGGTTCACATACTTTTTCCTCCCTGCACTATGAATGTTTACATGTTATGTGCAATTAAACCATGGCAACATATAATGTTTATGTAGTATTAGGTTCAGCAGACTGTGTTCTTCTATTGTTGTGACTTAGATGACGTTCAGAGCACATTTTATGCAAAATTCATGCAAAACTCCATGTAATCCCAAGGGGTTCACATACTTTTTCTTGCAACTGTATATAGCGCCAATGGTTTGCTCAGTGCTTTACATTATAGTGGGAGACAATACAGTAACAATACAGTTCAATACAAGAGGGAATTGAGGGCCCTGCTCCTTGGAGCTTACAATCTAGGAGGGAGGGGTGAGTGGTACAATAGGTAAAACTGTGGGGGATGGAGTTGTTGGAAGCGTAGAGGATTCCAGTATTAGCAGGCGGCGGGATAGGCTTCCCTGAAGAGATATGTTTTTAATGATTGCCTAAAGGTAAGTAGAGTAGGTGATAGTCTGATAGATTGGGGTAGGGAATTCCAGAGGATGGGTGATGCCCTAGAGAAGTCTTGGAGACGAGCATGGGAGGAGGAGATAAGGGAGCTAGAGAGTAGGAAGTCTTGCGAGGAGCGGAGTGTACGGTTTCGCTGATATTTAGATATAAGAGCGGATATGTAAATTGGGGCAGTGTTGTGGATGGCTTTGTATGTCATAGTTAGTGTTTTGAATTTTATTTGTTGGGCAACTGGGAGCCAGTGGAGGGATTGGCAGAGAGGGGTGGCAGATACAGAGAGGTTAGTGAGGTGGATGAGTCTGGCAGCAGCGTTCATGATAGACTGAAGGGGGTATAGCCTGCAATGAGGTAGGCCAGTGAGGAGGGAGTTACAATAGTCGAGGCGTGATATGACAAAGGAGTGAATAAGTTGCTTAGTGGTTTCCGGGGTTAGGAATGGTCGTATCTTGGAGATGTTGTGGAGGTGAATACATGATTTTGTCAGCGATTGGATCTGGGGCTGGAAGGACAGATGGGAGTCTAGGATTACACCTAGTACCCTGGCATGAGGGGATGGACTAATGATTGTGTTATCAATATTTATGGTGAAGTCAGTGGAGGTGGCATGGGCAGGGGGGGAATACTAGGAGCTCAGTTTTGGAAAGGTTGAGTTTGAGGAAGTGGAGTGACATCCAAGTCGATATGTCACTTAGTAGGCTAGCAATGCGGGTGGAGACTAAAGGGGTGAGGTGAGGGGTAGACAGATAGATTTGCGTGTCATCAGCATAGAGATGGTAATTGAAGCCATGGGAGTTTATCAAGTGACCAAGGGAGGAGGTGTAGATGGAGAAGAGAAGGGGTCCAAGGACAGAACCTTGAGGGACCCCTACAGAGAGAGGGAGTGAAGAGGAGGTGGCAGCGTTATAGGTAACACTGAAGGAGCGCTGCCATAGATAGGAGGAGAACCAGGAGAGAGCAGAGTCTCTGAGGCCAAGAGAGTGTAGTTTTTTGAGGAGGAGGGGATGGTCACTGTGTCAAAAGCCACGGAGAGGTCAAGCAGTAGGAGTATTGAATAGTGGCCGTTGGTTTTTGCAGTTAGTAGGTCATTCGAGAGTTTTAGTAGGGCAGTTTTAGTGGAGTGTAGAGGACAAAAGCCAGACTGTAAAGGGTCAAGTTGTCAGTGAGGTGGGAGCTCAGACGATTGTAGACTAAGCATTCTAGGAGGTTAGAGGTAAATGGCAGCAGGGAGATGGGTCTTAGGTTGTTCAGGTTGGTGGGGTCTAGGGAGGATTTTTTAAGTATGGGAGTGATGTGCGCGTGCTTTAGAGGGGAAGGGAAGGCACCTGAAGAGAGGGAAAGATTGAAGATGTGAGTGAGGGAGCATAGGATGGAGGAGGAGGCTGACCGAAGGAGTTGTGAGGGGACAGGCTCCAGGGGGCAGGTGGTGAGGCAGGCTTCTGAGAAGACCTTGAGGACCTCTTCGGTGGTAGTGAGGTCAAAGGAGGAGAGTGTTGAGGGAGGTATGGTATGAGGAATGCTAAGTGGGGTGGTGTCTGTGAAGTGGCGATGTACCTATGAATTGCGTCAATCTTGTTTTGGAAGTGGTTTGCAATCTCGTGGGCAGTGAGTGAGGCGCTGGGTGGCGGTGGGGGGCGGAGAAAGTAGAGAGTTAAAGGTAGAGAAGAGCCGACAAGGACTTGAAGAGAAGGTATTAATGAGGGTGACAAAGTAGGCTTGTTTGGCAGTGTGAAGGGAGGAAGTGTATGTTAGGAAGGCAGATTTATAATGGGTGAACGCTTGGTGGGATTTGGTTTTACGCCATAATCGCTCCAGCGCGTGACTGTTATATTATATGTTATATTATATCACTATAGATAATTATATCACTTCATTAGTGCAGCAAATGATTCCTAAGTTTTGGCAGGCAAACGAGGGCCCTAAAATAGGAGACTGGTTAGATAGAATGGGAGATATTATGAGGATGGAGGAATTGTGACTTATGGAAGAGGACAAAATGAGAAAGTTTAAGAAAATATGGTATAGTTGGAGGAAATTTAAAACATCTGAGAAATATTTTGAATTAATTAAAACAAGGGGAATAGTGTAAAAATTAGAAGGGGGAAGCCTTATGTTGAGAAGGTATAGAAATTTTGATACAGATTGAAGAAGATCAGATAGAGAAGGGGGGGAGGAGGAAGGAAGGGGGGGAACTAGTTAGTTTTAATGGATTAAAGAGGAATAAAATTAAAAGGTTATTTATGAACTGGTTTATACATGCGATGTGTTTTTGTTCTTGTTATTTTTGTTTTGTACAATAACTAAATAAAAATAAAAAAAAAAGAAGCATCCAAAGGAAATTAATGATTCAAATTAATTCAGTAATAGCTGGCTATTAAGGAGCAGGGCGGCCTTCCAGCTTCAGTGCCCTTAACCAATTGCCCTCTGGAAGATGACCGGGCCATTTTTTTGCTATTCGGCACTGCGCTATTTCATCTGGTAATTGTGCGGTCATGTAATGTTATACTCAAACAAACTTTCTGTCCTTTTTTTCACACAAATAGAGCTTTCTTTTGGTGGTATTTGATCACCAATGGGTTGTTTATTTTTTGTGATATAAATAAATAAATAAAGACCGAAAATGTTGAAAAAAAAAAATGATATTTTTTACTTTCGGTTATAAAACATTCAGTAGACTCAAAGTTAGACATACATTTAGGCCAAAATGTACTCTGCTAGATGTCCTTGGTAAAAAAAAAATCCCAATACGTGTATATTAATTGGTTTGTGTGAAAGTTATAGCATCTACAAACTATGTTATACAGTTAGGTCCACATATATTTGAACACAGGCACAATTTTAGATTTTTTCAGGTATTTACCAAAACATATTCAAGCTATAATTATATAATGGGTATGGGATAAAAGTGCACACTCTCAGGTTTAATTTGAGGGTACGCATATCTAAATTGGAGGAAGGGTTTAGGAATTACAGCTCTTAAGAGTAGCCATCCCCCCTTTTTCAAGGCACCAAAAGTAATTGGACAGTTGAAACAAAAGCTGTTTCATGGCCAGGTGCGGGATACTCCTTCGTTATTTCTTCATCAATTAAGCAGGTAAAAGGTCTGGAGTTGATTCTAAGTGTGGTGTTTGCATTTGGAATCTATTGTTGTGAACCTACATCATGCGTTCAAAGGGGCTGTCCATGCAAGTGAAGCAGGCCATTGTAAGGCTTAAAAACAAATCCATCAGAGAGATAGCAGCAACATTAGGAGTGGCCAAATCAACAGTTTGGTACATTCTGAGGAAAGAAGAACACACTGGTGAGCTTAGCAACATAAAAAGGCATGGATGTCCATGGAAGACAACAGTGGTAGATGATAGCAGGATCCTCTCTATGGTAAAGAAAAACCCATTCACAACATTCAGACAAGTGATGGACACTCTCCAGGAGGTGGGCGTATCTGTCAAAGTCTACAATCAAGAGAAGACTTCACGAGAGCAAATACAGAAGGTTCACCACAAGATGCAAACCATTCATAAGCCTGAAGAGTAGAAAAGCCAGATTAGACTTTGCCAAAAAACATCTAAAAAAGTCAGACCAGTTCTGGAAAAGCATTCTTTGGATGGATGAAACTAAGATTAATCTGTACCAGAATGACGGGAAGAAAAAAGTGTGGAGAAGGCTTGGATCAGCTCATGATCCAAAGCACACAACGTCATCTGCAAAACATGGTGGAGGTAGTGTGATGGCATGGGTATGCATGGCTTCCAGTGGCACTGCGTCATTGGTGTTTATTGATAATGTGACAGAAGACAGAAGCAGCCGGATTAATTCTGCAGTGTTTAGAGTCAGCCCTGATTCAGCCAAATGCAGCAAAGTTGATTGGATGGCGCATCACAGTACAGATGGACAATGCTCCAAAACACACTGCAAAAGCAATCCAGGAGCTTTTAAAGGAAAAGAAGTGGGATATTCTGCAATGGTCGAGTCAATCACCTGATATCAATCCAATTGAGCATGCATTTCATTTGCTGAGGGCAAAACTAAAGGCAGAAAGACCCACAAACAAAGAACAACTGAAGACAGCTGCAGTTAGAGCCTGGCAAAGCATCAGAAAGGAGGAAACCCAGTCTTTGGTAATGTCCATGGGTTCTAGACGTCAGGCAGTCATTGCCAGTAAAGGATTCTCAACAAAATATTAAAAATGAACATTTTATTTATGATTATATTCAATTGTCCAATTACATTTGGTCCCTTAATAAAGGGGGATGGCTACTCTTAAGAGCTGTAATTCCTTAACCATTCCTCCAATGTGGATGTACATACCGTCAAATTAAACCTGAGAGTGTGCACTTTCACCCCATATCCATTATATAACTATAGCTTGAATATGTTTTGGTAAATACCTGAAAAAATCTAAAATTGTGCCTGTGCCCAATTATATATGGACCTAACTGTATATAATGGCATTTATGTAGCTTTTACTTTCTGACTGCCTATCACATTTCTTGAGGTGCTAAAATGCCAGGGCAGTACAAACACCCCCAAATTACCCTTCTTGGAAAGTAGACACCCCAAAGAATTTGGAAGTTGTCATTTAAATCATATATTGCTCACACATGCCATGGGTATATGTGGAATAACACCCCAAAACACATTCTGCTACTTCTCCCAAGTATGGGGATACCATATGTCAGAGACTTTTTGGCAGCCTTGCCAACTCCAGGTTTTCAAAGGGCATATTTCCTCATACCTATCAAAGTTGCGGAGGCCCTAAAATGCCAGGATAGTACAGACACCCCTCCAATTGAACCCTTTTTGGAAAGTAGATACCCCATGGAATCTGATAAGAGAGATGGTGAGTATTTTGCAGATATCATTTTTGTCACTGGATTTAGAAATTTAAAAAAAGAAAAGAAAATATACATTTTAATTTTCTTTCTTTGTTTTACAAAAACTTGTGGCAACAAATGAGATCTGCAAAATACTCACCATGCCTTTTAGCCAATACCTTGGAGTGTCTACTTTCTAAAAAGAAGTAATTTGGGGGGGGGGGTTGGGGGTGCTTCTACTATTTTGGCATTTCAGGGCCAACATTAGAAGCTGGTGCCACACATCACCCACTTTTCTAACCACTTGAAGAGCAAGCCTTTTTGGACACTTTTTGTTTACATGAAAAAAACAGTTTTTGCTAGAAAATTTTAACCCCCAAAAAGATATTATTTTTTCAGATTGATTCATAAAAACGTTGTTGTCATTGTGACACAGTGGACGTGGGGGGGGGGGAGAGTTGCGCGCCCCTCTATGTTGGTAAAGCACCAGTGAGGTGTGGGTACATCGCTTGTCCTGTAGCTGCTGCTTGTCCGCAGTACATTGCGGGTGGGTGCTCTAAAAGTGAGTGGTAATGGGATAGTTCACCTTTACCAGAAAACTGCCTAAGCAGATAAGGGGTGTTTGTAGATAAAAACAAACAGTGCAGCTCTGACTAAAGTTGAATAATACCCTCTCTATAGGTGTAGGCCATTTACATACCTCATGAACCTGACTGAAATAATGCCAAGACATTGCTAAGTGAGGTCTAGTCATTACTGCTCACCTCCTCCATCACCGGAGTGAGCTCTCAGATGCTGAATTCGGAGCTACTACATCAGAGGAGAAAAAGAGCCTATGAGGGGGTCTGAAACAGAGAAAAAACTCACTCCTGTGATGGTTGGGGTGAGCAGTAAATGACTAAACCTTACTTAGCAACATCCTGGAAGTACTTAGCAATGTCCTGGGAGCATCCCAGTCAGGCTTCATGAGTTACGTAAATGGCCTACACCCATAGCAAGGACATTATTCAACTTTAGTCAGAGACACACAGTTTGGCTTTATCCACAGACACCCCTTACCCGCATAGGCAGTTCTTTGATGAAGGTGAACTATCCCTTTAACAAACATGACTCATCTGCTGTCAGTGTGATTCCCCGCTGACAGCAGAATTTAAACAAAGCAGTGCCAGCATTTATACATTTTTTAAAATGTATGGATCTGGTATGGTATGGATTGTGAGGACACCCAAGTGCCAATTTTCCAAGCATGCAGCCCGGCAGGCCAGGAAATGGGGGGACAAGCAAGTGTACCCCCATCCTGAACCATACCAGAGCCCTACAAAACAGTATGCAGGAGCTGATAGGGGAGAGATCTGTGCTGTTTACACACAGGTCTCTCCCCTGTTGGTAACACTCGGTGATTACCAAGTGCCAGTGAGGAATCACCGTCTGGGACCTGGTGATTGACAGCTGAAGCCGCGAATGGCACACGCCCCCTAACCTACTCGGAACTGCAAAATCACATATTTATACATGATTTTGCGCATCCGTTCCGCCCTGTAGCAGTATTTCCGCTATAGGGTGGCGCGAAAGCAGTTGAAGTGTTAATAAACCCATGACCCTGCCTTCACTATATCCGGTCTCCCACAGTACGCAGAACATGGAAATGCAATTATTTTAGTAACTATAAACTGCTAAATATTTTTTCTCATCGGCAGTTAGAGCAGTCTTGTGACTTCTATCAGTGTCCAGCAGATCACTGGTTAAAGCTTGTAGGAGGAGTTTTCTTTCTGCCTTAGGAGGATGCAGAACCCTTGACCTCTGTCTAGACAGTGCTGATTGGCCCTGTGTTGATCACATGCACTCTCCCAAGAAAAAAAAAAACCTCTCTAGCAATACGCACCTAATTGAACATGTGCAGAGTGTCTCCACACAATATGTCTTATCAGGAGATAAGAGGGGGACACTGGAGGAAGGGGAGGATCAGAGAAGTCAGGATCAAAAAGCATTTTTACACAATGTAGAGGATTAACCCCTTAGGTTCCACAATGTGTATAACAAGCATGCTTTGCTGCATATACAGACTGATTTTACTGTTGTGGGTTTAGTAACACTTTAACTGAACATCCTCTCTAGAAGTGTTGCTAATGCTTTCTTTTTCTATCTGCCCTAATAAAAAAGAGGTGGTAATTGGTAATTGGTTGGTTGTTGTGTACATTCACAAGTTTTACTTCTTTCATTTGTATATAAAATTTGCTCTTGTTGGATTAAACTAAAAAGCAATATCATCTTTATTTGTATACACAGCAGTGCTCCCCTTGTGTATGTGCTATGTGAGCTGAATGCTCTTCAACCAGAGCTCAGCTGGCATTAGAAAAATGGTTCCATTAAAGATGCAATTACAGCAAAAAGGCAGGATAGCAAATTTAAACCAGTTAAAGGAGAAGTACAGGCAAATCTCTTTTGGCTGTACTTCTCCTGTGCATCACAGGAGTGCAGTTCATTCTGCACTCCTGTGAGCCGTTATCAGTTGACAGCGGACTGAAGCCCACTGTTGGCTGACATCACTCAGCCGGTCCAGGCTGGGGAAAAATCCTGACTTTAAAGTTAGGATCCACCCCATAGTTTGGAGCGGCACATGGCTCAGCCTCTCAGCGATCTGAGAGCCTGAGCCAGCCATTCCCTACCCCTCCACAGCCCAGTAAGCGATGGGGGGGGAGCAGTCACCGCAGTGGTGACAACTCAGCGATCAGCGGTCATGTGATCACTGTCCCCCCGGCAGGGGACAGATGCAGCATCGGACTAATGCTCCATCCACCTAGGTAAGTATAATTTTGCATTAAAAAAACTATCCCATACTTCTCTTTCAAGTGTTCACATCAATATATATATATATATATATATATGTACACATATACAGTATCTTCTTTTCTTTTTACTGTAAAAGCAAGGTACTGATGCATGATATTATTGGCATTATAGAAACCTCAATATAACTGCACATATAAGATCAGATGTGAGCATCAGATAATCCATATTCATTATTTAATATCTGTTTTATATTATTACATGCCCCTACATTATGATATGACTTGAGACTTCATCTCCTTGCCTGTTGTTGAAAATCTCAAGCTATGTCTTTATCCTGAGAAAGGAAATCAGGGATTGATATATAAGACCATTCACTGTATCCACAGTAATCAAGCACTGTATATAGACTAATATAGCTTGTTAGATTTAGAAAAAAGAGAGTTAGATTTGCAAAAAAGAATCTACCTCCGAATGATTTTTTTCTGAAATTAAAGCAGACCTTCACCCCCCAAATTGACTAAGACTCTGTGCATTACCACTATACTCCTCAATGTAAACTGCCAGGTTTTTCTTTGTGCTTTACATTTAGTTTTACAACTGGCCCTGCCCATCCACCGCCATTCTCACCTAGGTCAGAAAGACATGTCCCTTCTGCCTCAGCCTCCTGCGATTCTATGTCACATATCCCAGGAGGCTGCAGAAGTAGGGATTCACAGCAGCTGGTGGATGGAGCTGTGGTCATCTTCGGAGGCCAGCTGCCTAAACCCGGAAGAAGATCTAAGAAAGAATCCAGTCCTTTTTTTAAAGCAATACACTGAGCTGGCCAGAACCAACTCTTGAGGGAGTCTATTCCACATTTTCACAGCTCTCACTGTGAAGAAACCTTTCCGTGTTTGGAGATTACATTTCTTTTCTTCCAGACGTAAAGAGTGCCCCCTTGTCCTCTGTGATGACCTCAGGGTGAATAGCTCTACACCGAGTTCACTAGAGAGGATTTTGCTCGCTTTAGAATTCGCAGCTTGACATTGCATGCCATTATTAAGCTTGTGATCTACCAGAACTCCCAGATCACAAGCTTAATAATGACAGCTTCGGATTACTAAGGATGCATATCTCCACACACCAAATAAGTTCTGGCGATGCACGCCGGAATCGGCATGGTCTTCCATGAGGGGAGGAGGAGCCTTTCTGTCCCTATATAATCCAGGATGGGGCATGATTTAGAAGTGATGCTGATCCCTGTGAAAGAGGTCTATTTTGGAAAAGATAGAGGTGGGTTGTGTGCTCATGGATGTTAGCTTGGTGGAGTGGTGAACAGTCCTATATGCTGTGGTAATCTGAACAGGACTTGAGTATATGTGCCCTTGTGTTTTTTGGCTATATTGCCTACCTGAATTTGGCTTTTCATCTCCCCATGGAAGGTGAATTAATGTTTCACTAGGGTTCCAGTTACTGCAGGTATAGTTTTTGTTTTTTTTTTACTTGGTGCATGATTTTAATGCACACAGTTGATTGTTATAATGTCATGATAGCCATGAATTAAGAATATTTTTCCTCGGGCAGTGTGGTGTGCCTTGGCCCAGGAGATCCCAGCAATATACAGTCCCATTATACCTGTCTCTTTCTCTCGGAGTCGATCTTTGGTCTGGGCAACCGTCAGTATGGGTAATTTATATTATCATAATTATGTAGATTAATGTTGGTTATAACAAGGGTAACTTGTGTTGTTATCTAGATTGTGATGTGAAGAAAAGAATTAGTATTGTAATATACTGTATTTCATGATCCCTTCTGCATTCACAGTGTTTTCCCTTCCTCTGAACCCCTGAAGAAGCCAACTCGGTGAAACGCATTTGGATTTACCATCATATCACCTTCCCATATTGATGCTTGTTACACTGGTGACCTTTAGGTCATGGTTCGGTATTGTTAGTAAAGGGAAAGTGTGATATGGGACTCACTGAACTGAAGGGTTCATTTTCTTACCTGCTTTTATGGGAGGGTGTGTATGTTCCATTTTATTATGTGTAATAAACGTTCATAATTTTTATACATTTAGTGTGTCAAAGTTTTTCATCCTGAGGGTATACGAGCACCTTTAAAGTACTTCACTCCTCTGTTTCTATTTGTATATGTACCGTATGTACGTGAACGTGGTGCTGATGGATCTGACATACCATTTGTGAATATTGATTACTAAGGAGGACCAAGATGGCAGCACGAGATCTGGGCTGCAGCACCAGATCAGTGGATTGCAGCAGTGCAACACTGGATCTGCCAGGCAGGTGAATATCTGAATTCAGGACAAGTTAGGCTAAAAAAATCAGAGGAGCAACTGAAGTTTCCATCCTCTTCCTGCTGCCAAAATTACGGTGCTGAGGGGGCTGACCATCTGGAGAGTTAGAGTTAAAGACTATCTCTTTACAGCTGCTACACGAAGACATTTACCTATTGCTTATGCTCAGAGGTACCTCTCAGGGGACATTGAACCAATTCCTAGCCACTCTCTAAACTAGTTATAGTATTAATTTTTTACATTGCAGTTAATGCTTATATGCACTGTTTGTTGCTGACTTTGCTGACTGAGTTAATTCCAATCTAATGGTACAGAACTCTATTCTAAGTTATTTGGCATAGTGATTATACTATCAGACTGTGTCTGAACCTATCTCTGTATAGTCCTTTATGCTCAAACCTAGTGGCGTATCATTCATGGGTGCAAGGTATTCACTGCACATGGGCCCCAAGGAAGGGGGAGCACTATGCTCTGACCCTCAGTACACTAATGGATGAGCCGCACTTGTCACTCTGTGGCTCCTATCAGCAATGATGTGTCAATTTGCTTTTGCCTTCTCTTGGTGTTTCTCCCTGGGGGCTGATGGTGGGCATAATGAGACACACAGGATCGGCAAAGCAATGAGCATATGCGAAGGCTGAATCTGCTAAGCCCCAGACTCCACCCCCTGACATGCCATACCATCAGTGAAAGGATTGTGGAGGCAGCAGATTTGAGCAGTTCTAGATCCTGGCTGCTTGAACCTCTGGGCCATAAATGGTGAGTGCAGAAGGCACAGCTGTCCTAACTCAGGTAGACAAGAAGGAGAGTACAGAGCTAGCAGTGTCATCTATGGAACTGTCAGAGCAGAAAGACAGCAGCAGGCTAGGTGGGAGAGGCTCTACTGTCCAGTGGAGCAGGGGCCAGCCTTGGCAGAGCAGTGGATCACCTTCTTCTTTACTATCTGCATCTTCTATGGGCTCATGGGTAGGAGATTTCCCAGCACTCTCATTCTCTATGCCTGTCCTATCCATTCTGCTCCTGTCAGGAATGGACTCAGCACTGGTGGTGGGACTCACATGCCGTGTGGGCTGCAGTACCAGGGCTGACCAGCGGGTGCTCTCAGCAGCCAGAAGCTCACTCCTGCAATCAGCCAATCCTGGGGCTGATTGCAGAAGGTGTATTTAAGGCATGACCAGGCCTGTGATCAGGGCCTTGGTGTATGTTTTCCCATGAGCCCCTGTTCCTGGTATCCTGTGTTCCTGCTTCGTTGCTGACCCTGCTTGATCCTGACCTCTGCTGACCATCTCCTGTTGAACCCCTGGCTTGCCTGACCATCCTTCTGTCTGATCCCCTGTACCACGCTGCCCGTGAGTTGCTGAACCTGGCTTGTGACCCCGACCATTCTCTGCCTGCTCCTTTGGTACCTTGCTGCCCACACTTTGCTGACCTGGCCCGTCTGACCACGCTAACTACTCTGCCATCCATTCATCCTGCACGGATCCAGCCGTCCCTGCTCACACCTTCTGCCTCTTCACATCAGGCTTTCTACCTGCACATACCTCTGGCGGATCCCTCTACCACTAGCAGGTGTACTCAGGGGCCGCGACCTGGTTCCTGTCTGCTCCAAGTCCATCCCCACCATCAGGGGCCCTGGTGAATAAGCAGACTGGGACTTAGACTCCGCGCCCTGGGGAATCCTGTCCTGAGGACCGCTAGAGGTACCACCAAACGGTCATTACAGAACCCTACGGCCGGCCTGACCATTCCACCTCTCCAGCCCTGACTACGCCTGTGTGCACGTCCTAAGATTAGTGGAAGGTTGGTTTGTTCACTGTGAGTTATATATCTGGATGGCTAATCATAATTATACTATACCTGAAACCTGCGTTTCCCTGTGTCAGTCCACACCTTTCTGGTCACTCCTAGATTCCTGACACTGCTCCTCTCCACAAGGAGAATGTTTACTGCTAAGCTGAGTTCTGATGTACCATCCATTTTGTAGCACCCACCTAGGTAGCTAGGGGGAGCTCTAACTCTAATTGTCAGTCAGGAGGGCTGAGTAGCAGCCTGGGTGTAATAGCCAGGTGGGTCAAATTCAGGTCAGAGTTGAGGAGTGGCTAGTCTGTACTCTTAGAGGATTCCGGCCAATCCCCAACAGGAGGCTTGACAAGGGGTTAGGACAGCTTTTAAGAGTAAAAGAGCCTGCTCCGAAGCAGGAGATTTGTAGGAGAGTTCAGGTGGAAGAAGAGGATGTGAAGCTGGAGAGTAGGAGCCTGGGAGGGTGCCCAGATGAGAGGGGGGCTCACCTTCAGGCAGGAGGACCTTGGAAGGAGGAAAACTTGGAACTTCACCGGCCCCTAAGGTTGCCACCTCATCCCTTTAAAACCGAATGCATAATAATTACACGGGTTCTGGGGCTAATTTATTGCAGTTACGGCACTAGGTGAGTTTAATTACCACCTTAATCAATCACAGAACCTGTGTAATTAATATGTGTTCGGTTTTAAAGGGATGAGATGGCAACCCTACCGGCCCCCTGAGAGAGGACCACCTGTGTGTCAGGGAAGAAAGAAGTGGCCCAGCTAGAAGGCCTGCTAGCAGCCACTGGCCCACCAACAACACAGAAGAAGGACTAAGTGAGTAGACCTGCACCCTCTGGGCCAGATAGGGAAAGGAGCACTCTAATGGGAAACCAGTTTAGCAACTACTCAGGACTGTCTTACTCTAACTTGGCAAGCACTGGATCCTCTGCTCAGGGAGTTCCCTCAGATAGCTGGATGAGAGGAGGATTCTTCTGGAGTCTGTGGTGATACTGCAGGACATGCTGGCTAGCTCTCCAAGAAGAGGATTTTGCTGTAAAAACTTGTATATATTTCCAGAAAGTTGTCCTTGGTTTCTCAGTTCCATTGGGCATCCCATACACCCCTAACCCTATCCAAGCTCTAAATCCCCTAATAAAACTTCAAAACAAGCTCAAGGACTGGCTACTGTTTTCTGGAAGCAAGTTGATGTGGAAAATGCGTGTTTCCTGGCTGTGCAGGACTATAGGGGGACCCAAACTTCATTGAAGTTCCTAAGGGGGTAGTGCTAAACATGTATCTGAGTGTCTCCCTAATGTCCCACGCTGGAGGGGAGCTGGGCTTTGCTGCTGCCTTTGGTCACTCATTTGCAACTTTTGTTTCTAAATTGGAACTTCATTCTCTCAGTCAACATGGACAATTTTGAATCCTTGTGCTGCTAGCATTAGTAAACTCTAGCATTAGTAAATAGAAAAGTTTATCATACTGTAATCCTTATTGACCCTACTAGACATCTTTCGCACATACTGTAAACTGTATACTGACACTGTACTAATGGCACTGGTTGGGTGACGGGGTGATCAAGGGTTTATAGGGGCCATCAAAGAGTTAAATGTGCTAATCTAATGTGTGTGTATAAAATGTAGTGCTTTTACTCAGTGTAGTGTTCGTTGTTCTCTCCCTGGATGGCATAGGGGCAGGGCGGGGCTCACGCATGGGCACACACACTCGGAAATAGAAAGGGATGTAAGATTAAGTCACTTTGCCCAGAGCTGCTGCTTGCCTGCACATTGTTAGCGAGCGGGTGGGCAGCAAGTAGTTAAAGAAAAAAAAAATTTTAGAACATTTTTTATTTTTCTAAACATTATTTTTTTCTTTTTTACTATTTTTTTTAAATTTTTATCAGAGTAGTGCAATGTTACCATAGTAACAGTGTACGACTCTGGGGGGGGTGATCAGGGATTTTTTTTTTTCTACAAAGCTTGCTTTGAACTGTCATGAATGTGTTATGTTGATGATAATTCAATATAATAGTGATCTATGATTGGCTCCAGCTGGTCACATGGTACAAGGTGCTGTGATTGGCCCCATGTGCAATGTGAGAGCTATGGACCAATCACAGCTCTCCGGGAACAGATTGATTCATAAAAGCTTTGTTGTCATTGTGATCATGTGATCGCACAGTGATCACATGATCACCGCATCCTGATTACCAAGATTCTCATTCCCCTGGGACATGGGGAGGAAAGGCTGCACAGACGTCACCACGTACCCGACTCCTATGCACGGCGAGTACAGGAAATGTGTGTCCACACGCCGTTCAGACTGGACACTGTACACTAATTCAAAGCGATTTTATGTTTTTAAATTTGTAAGTGCACAATTGGCACCAATAAATTTATATTTTTACCAAGGATAAGGCACTATTCCTTTCTCTTTTTCCTCCTGGCAATATGCGGAGTAACAGGGAGAAAGCAAACAATATCTGTTGGAGGGAGGACCTTACCCTGGACTCATTCACAGCAGAATAGCAGAAGCAAAGAGGAGAACCATTCAGCTAGCTTCTCATGGAGGAATACACCAAGTAACTTATGTTATTTTGAGCATTTCTATTAGAATATCCTGAATTATGTGAACAGTAAGTTACAGTAAATAGTCCCATTTTGATGGGATTCCACTCAAGATTGGACTTTTACTTATATTGGACATTTATTCATTTCTGATATATTTATTTATTTTTGATATATTTATTTTTGACATATATATATATAAAAAATTTATATTAATGAATTGCATTTTTTACAATAATGAATTGCATATTTTACATTTGATTAATTAAGGTTAATTTCTTTATTTAAATATTGTGTTAATTCATCTTTACACGGGCACAATATAAGGGCGCGGCACCATTTTTTATTCTTTGTTTGTCAAAGGCTGCAGGCCCACTTGGGCGTGCAGCTCCCCCCTGTGTTGGCAAAGCACCAGCAACATACAGGTACATTGCAGTCCTGTAGCTGCTGCCTGTCAACAGTACATTGTGGTTAATTGGGCAACTATGTGACAAATGAGGTTTAATGTTGATAAATGTAAGGTTATGAACTTGGGGGCTAAAAATATTCATGCATCATACACACTAGGGGGAGTACAACTGGGGGAATCAATGGTGGAGAAGGGTCTGGGAGTTTTGATAAATCATAAGCCTAATAATAGCTTGCAATGCCAGGCTGCAGTTTCCAAAGTGAATAAAATCCTATCTTGTATTAAAAGAGGTATAGACTCCAGAGAGAGATATATCATTTTACCACTGTACAGATCATTAGTAAGACCTCATCTGGAAGATGCAGTTCAGTTTTGAGCACCAATTCACAAAAAGAACATTGGGGAACTGGAGAAAGTGCAGAGAAGGACAATCAAACTGATAAGAGGCATGTAGGAGCTCAGCTATGAGGAAAGATTAGAGGAACTGAATTTATTCTCTCTTGAGAAGAGGAGATTAAGGGGGACATGATCAACATTTATAAATACATAGGTGGTCCATATAGTGAACTCGGTGTAGAGTTATTCACCCTGAGGTCATCACAGAGGACAATGAGGTACTCTTTACATTTTATATTATATATTAATCAATTTTTTCTCCAAATACAGAAAGGCTTCTTCACAGTAAGAGCAATGAAAATCTGGAATGTGAAACATTATACTTTTTTGAGAGAAGATCACACTTTATAGGATTGTTCACCCTGAGTATACATAATTTTAATAGCACTGTCTTTTTTAACATACACCAGACAATATATGTTTTACACTTGTAAGGGTTCCAATACTGGATTCTGTGACAAACCCAACCAGGAAAGGGGCTTTTGGAGGGGACTAGGGGCTGGGGACTCTTACACGGATGTGGCGAGTCGCTTACGCACCACATCCGTGTAAGACGCACATGCACACCACGCAGTGGACTAAAGGACTGAAAGCTGACTCCTACGAGTCTCTGGAGGATCTCATGATACGAGATCAGGTCCTGCATATCTGCCCGGCAGACGTCAGACAGTTTGTCTTGGAGAGAGAACCAGCATCTAGTAAAGCTGCAGCCGATCTGGCAGATACCTATGTCCACACGTGGGTGTCTGACCCTCGCAAGGCTTCTCCAAATGGCTGGAAGGGAGGGAAATCACCCATAGTAACCACACCTACATCGGTGAGTCAAGCTTCCCCTCACCCAACACCTGCAGTACTTGGGGCCAAGCCACCCGTCTGACAATCACAGATGTTACACCTGTGGGAAATCTGGACATCTCAGGATGCAGTGTCCTGAGCAGAAGCAGACAACATCACCTGGCCAGCCAGCCAGCAACTCTTCTTCAGTGCTATTTGTCCACAGGAAGATGCGGCTAACCCCCGCCAACTTGCAGCCAGTCACTGTGGACAACCGGTCTGTAACTGGTTTCTGTGACACCGGAGCAGAAGTCACCTTGATCCGACCAGAGGTGATTGAGCGAAGCAACCTCATCCCAGGAAAGTTCCTTACCCTCACGGGAGTTGGGGGGACCCGTTCACGCATACCCTGTGCATTGTTGGGGGTCACCCACAGTGCTGTGAAGTGGGCAGAGGTACAATCTCTGGGTGCTGAGCAAAGGGATGGTCTGGATAGGCCTTTTCCTTGCTCCGGCTCAGAGGATGCTACCTTGATAACTGCCCAGCCGCTGTCCTTGCATGGTACACAACAGCCGGCTGGTACTTGTAGTCCCATGGCCAAGGCAGCACTGAGGAGTGATCAAACTGTGGACTTCAGCAGGCTAGCTGTGAGCTTCCCCGCTGAAAAAGATAAACAATGGCTTGACGAGGACAGTGAAATGAATGGTCTATCAGCAGGGGACTTGGGGACTGAAAGAGTGTCACCTGATCTGGCCTGTCAAAGTGTATGAGGAACATCTGAAGCCAGGGAGGAAACCCCCTCCAACTATTTCTAGCTTAGATTTGCTTCCCAAACACCAGGCAGACAAATGTATGTCATGGGCAGTGACAGCACACCTGGATTGGAAGTGCAAGGGACCCCAAGGGAGTTGATAGCAGGCCCTCAGAGAGGGAGCTGCGGCCTTCAGCTCCAATCACCTTTCCTTTCCATTCAGGTACAGAAGCTGCTGGCAAGGCCTATGGTAGATGGTGCCTGGGTTCAGGGAAACCCGGGGAGAGCTCACCGTGCTGTTCATGAGTTGGACAGCAGGGTGTATCCTTTCCTCATGCCTTCGGCCCAACGCATCTCACAGGAGGTGCAGATTGAATGGGCCAAAGAGACAGAGGGAATATCCCAGTCAGGGATCCAAAGGTCCCGCAGGGTCTGGGCATCAACGATAGTCTCGGTCCCCAAACAGGATCAGATGACCAGGCTTTGTGAGGACCTTGGAAAACTGAGCGCCAGCCCTGTGGTTGTGGCCTACCCCATGCCCAGGAGCCATGAGGTAATGAAGCATCCGGCAGGTGCCTGCTGTCTAACCATCTTGGACCTGAGCAGAGGGTATGGGCCACCATCTCTAATCCAGGAGGCTCAGGACTAGTCAGCCTTCACTATCCCGTGTGGCTTGCCTGAATTCACGGGAAAGCTAGTTGGGGGTTGAGAAAGCACCAACCACCTCCCCAGGGGTCAGGAATGACCTACAATGTGGAGTGGAACTGTGTGCAGTTGCCCACTTTAGGGGCCTTGCAGTGTTCGGCCCTGTCTGGGAAGAGCAACTTGGACCCCTGTCACTAGTCAGGAAAAAACTGCCCCTGCCTAGTCTGACAGTCAAAATTGGTAACTGTCAGAGGGGCATGTCAGTGGTTCAGCACTGGGAACCACCAGTAGGAATAGACCCTCCAAGGTCTGGAAATGGGAAAACTGACGCAGTTATGGCCTGGCCTACTTCCCAGGCCAAAAAGCAGGTTACATCAGTCTTGGGTGCAGCTGGCTATGGTAAGACGCCTGGGTGCAACTATCATGGCTCAGCTGCACCTGTGACTGACCTAGCAGACAGGAAAC
Source organism: Staurois parvus (assembly GCF_062004578.1). Taxonomy (NCBI): domain Eukaryota; kingdom Metazoa; phylum Chordata; class Amphibia; order Anura; family Ranidae; genus Staurois; species Staurois parvus. Next base: position 321,986 of record NW_028318792.1, read on the forward strand.
TGATGGAAATGGGGTCCTGGATGCTAGCAGGTAAAGAGGACTGTTCATCTTAGACGAAGGTACCTGTGGACGCATCTGGAAGGCAAGTTCCAGAATTCGCCTGTCCGGTTCCGGTGCACACAGGCGCCACTACCTTCGGGTCAGATGTAGTCCTGGGCCTGAGGAAGGAGATTGGAGAGGGAAATCTCATTCTCTACCTCTACAAGAAGCTACATCTCAATATGTTAGCATATGACATCCCTGAACAGAAGTGTTTTGTGAACAGGTGGGCCCCGCGGCAGTCGCCACGATATCTGGGTAGTCACAGCCAACTGGTGCTCACCCCTGACAACTCGCTTGGTTGGCACAACAGTGTTGCTGGGGAGAACAGCACCCTTCTCAGAAGGAACCTGGTTCTCCTGCAGTGCAGTTATACCAGATCACCCCAAGGTGAACCTCTGGGCACAATGTGCCCTGATCAGCCAAACCAGCAGCAGGTGTCGGTTGCGCCAGAAGGAAATTGCAGTTCCCTTCCATGCAACCACCTGAGGGGGGAGGTGTAACAATTGTGCATACAGAGATTGACCGCGGTCACCCATCTTGCTAAGGATCCTCCATCTTGTATCATATCTACTCCCAAATCAGCTTCCCTCCAAATCCCCCCTCCCTCTCTGTTGAGTGCTGAGTTCAAAAGGCATCAAGGCCCAGTGGGAGAGCTCATGGTTATAAACCACAATTAGCCTGGCTCCCGTATGTCTGCGAGACTCTTGCTGGAGAAGGATCATAAAGCCATAAACCAAGTCCTTCACTGAGCTTCAAAGACATTCCAGATAAACCATAAAACAGACATCACATTCAAAATCCCTTTTCCCCTATGATTTCATATCTTGGAATATGGAAGACTTACAATGAGACCAGGTCACTTTAATACAAGTCGCCTGATATATTACACCCCCTAGCTGACATCTACAGGAGAGCAGAAAATGATATCTCCTTAACCGTCTCAAGAAGGTATGTCATATTTCATATCTAGACGTTCAGCAGATGCTTCTGCATACTACTCTACTAGTGGCTAGGCTGCTACAGGCACCGAGGGTAAGTTATAGGTCATGATATAAGCTGGGAGGGATTTTGGTTCTAGCTTGGGTCTCCGCCTGCAACACCCTCCCCAAATGAGGCGAATGGTTCTCTGCTTCAAGGAGACACCCTGCTGAGTTCCTAGAAAGGCTGTGATGCTTGGAGCAGAAAGTTAAGCTGAGTTGAGCTAAGTTGAAGAATCCTCCCTTGTAACATCGGAACTAACTTGGGGAGATAAGGGACCCTTTTGCTCAGGAAACTTGAAAGCTGCTTAACCCAGGACTTTTGGCAAGTACTTTACCTCTCTAAATTCCTTTCTGTTATCTCTTTTCTGTGTTATTGCTCTCTGTATATTTATATATATATATATATATATATATATATTGGCTACATCTTTTCTGTAAATATTTTTATTGCACCCTTTTGACCTTTTAGTAATAAATCTTACTTTCTGAAAGTAGTGAACTGTTTCTAAAGCTCTTTAATGCAAACTAAGAATCCCTGCCTCTGAAGAGCGCTACTGTGTGTTTTAAAACGTCTGCATACATCTGTCTGCGGTGACATTGTGTATACAAACGATTATTCAAACATCATAGTGTTATTGCTGATATTGCCGAGTTTCCTCATTCTCTGTACAAAAAGGAGGTGGTGGCAGTGTGAAGGGTTAATTGCATAATTAACCTGACCCAGTAACAATCGCTCCCAGGCTGCAGGTACACAGATTGTGGTCCTTTAGCTGGAAAATCTTTGTGCAGGGTGCAGCTGGGCGTGGCATTGTTACGCACGTGACAGCGCGGTTTTAGATTGGCTAGTCCATTGGTCACGAGTTTGGTGACAAGGGCTGGGGTCTGAAACCGCGATCGTCACACTTCTACCTACTGATTATGGCACATGGAGAGAGCAGATCATTCTCTAATGATGAACAACATGATGAAAGCTAAGAGTGAGGTTTGATTAATTAAGACAATACAACTTTCCTGCTGTAGTGGATGGAAAGGTGTAATATTAATCCTATACAAGTTAATGGTCAGAGGAAATATGGGGCCTTCCTGCAGAGTTGGTTGGAAAACCTCCTCCACTTGACACATACATATTTATCAACAATCTCCCTCAAGGTATAAAGATGGATAAATTCCACTTTTTCAGACTGTTGGAATATTGTATGAGTTTTGTCTTATGATGGACAGATTATACAAGTGAAAGCAAACACCTGAAAGACAGCATGTGTAATGTACTTGGTGTATTCAGGGTTGGAGGTGCAGAGCTGCCTGGGGTGGGCTCCCTGGCTTGGCTGAGTGCTTGGCTGTCGATTAGCTTCCTGTTAGTTAGATTGCTGTTACATGTTAGTTGCTAGCTGTTGATTATCTTACTGTTAATTAGATCACTGTTAGCTGTACTGTTTACCGTTTGACCTGTTTAGGATAATGTGATCAAGGTCTTACCTAATCAGTGTGGGATGTTTATTCCAATGTGTAATATTTGTTTTTATGGATCATGTGGGAGTTGGTTCTGTGTCCCAGCGGCGAAGCAGTTCCCTTACGGAATCACCCAATCAGGGTGACAGACGGTCCATCACATTTGGTGGTAAGCCATGGGATTTTCTTCCTCCCTTCAGAGCAATCCAAACTACCACTGGGATTGTGGATGAAGAAGGACAAGAAATGGTAGCTGAATTACAGTGGAGATTGCAGGAAGCCGTGGCCCAGTTTGATGGCCTTGTTTTGGCAGAAGGCAAGGTGGACTGGAAGGATGTGATTAGAAGAGAACTGTGGAATGAGGCCCCTGAGGATGTTTCGGGTAGAATTACTTCCAACCACAGAGTAGCAATTTTGTGATCAGCTTGCATTGCTGATACCATTCCTAGGAGAGCATTCTCATGAGGAATGGCTGACAGAGCTAGAGAGGCTAGTTCAGATGGAAATGGTGCTGGATGATGGGTATCAGGCACTGCAATGGTATGCTACAAAAGAGTGTCCGTAACTGAAGAACAGCGATTCCATAGAAGTCTATGACTTTGAGACACTTCAGGATGATCCATATTTCAGTAGTGCAGCGGAGTGGAGATGGGAGGACATCTGAGATTTTAGGGAGTTGGAACTTCCCAGTGATCTTGGATTGAGAAGTGGCCTGGAATTTATAGTTACACAAGAATGGGAGCTGGACCAAGGATATAAAAGACTGTTCGATGAAGCTCAACAGTATGCCCCAGCACTCATGGATATTATGGATTATGAGTTACCCACCGAAGTGCTGACACTGGGCCCAAGTGCTACCAGCCCGTTCCCTAGATTTTCAGCAATTCCAGAGATTGGGGATTTAATAGACTTTTCTGCAACCCAGTGAACCTCCAGCAGAAGAGCTGGCATCTAGGCAGAGTGCTGCTGACCTCTGCCTACAACAATCGGTGGCCCTGGAGGATTTGTGTGAGGCCACCGAATTTGCATATTTCTTCCCAGTGGAAGAGCTATCATCAGGGCAGAGCACAACTGACTTCTGCCCAGCACCAACAGCACTCCCAGAACTCCTAACCCAAGCAGAAGCGCTGGCGACAGGACAGAGGATCCAAGACCTCTGCCTTAAACCCGCAGCAGTTCTGGAGGCCCAGGGAGAGGAGGTGGTCATCCTCCCTCCCCAGCGGCAGTTTAGGGACTCTGGAGGGACAAAAATCATCTTCGCTCTACAGCAGAGTCCAGAAGTCCTGGAGATGGAGCAGCAAGCTTATCTCCCCAGCTGCTGCTGGGGAGATAAGCTTCCACAGTCCACAGTTCCACAGTCCAGGAGAAGAGGTGTCCTCCTCCCTCCCCAGTGTCAGGTTCACAGTCCAAGAGAGGAGGTGGTTGTCCTCACTCCCCAACAGTCAGCCAGAGTGGAGGAAATTGTTTTCCCTTCCAAAAAAGGATCTGTGCACCTGAGGGACAGTACCAGAGAAATGTCATCCCAGCAGCTGGATGAGGGTATGGGAGATGGAGCAGATGACCCCTCTACCCAGCGGCAGTTGAAGAACCAGGGAGGGGAGGAAGTCATCCTCCCTCCCCAGTGGCAGTTCCACATTCCAGGAGAGGAGTTGGTCGTCCTCCCTCCCCAACAGTCAGCCAGAGTGGAGGAAACTATTTTCCCTTCCCAGCAAGGATCTGGGCACCTGGAAGACAGTACCAGAAAAATGTCATCCCAGCAACAGGATGAGGGTGTGGGAGATGGAGCAGCTGGCTCACCTCCCCAGCGGCAATTCAATGACCAGGGAGTGGAGGAAGTACTGGAGAGTTTGTGGGAGTTGCAGATTCATCACAGAGGCAGACAATGTAACCTTATGCTGCACAGGACTACAGGACCAGGATGCTTTGCAAGGAGGAGGGTTGAGGACCCATGTGTGCCTTTGCAGAGGAGCTAGTCTGCAGCCCCTACTGTTGAAGTACACTGACACTGTTTCCAGATCAGCAGCAGTTGCTAAGGACAATGGTTATCTACAGCAGCTGAAGTCAGTAGCAACTGTGATCATTGGTAACAGTCACCAGCGACGGCAGTTAACGACAGCAACGACATCTCCCACCACAGAAAAAGAGGTCAGAGTGTTAGAAATCGCAGAGGAGGCATGTGACCATCCCAGGTGAGGCACCTCAGAGATTGTGCAGCACCGACAATTGACAACAGGAAAACACTAGCCAGAGAGACAGAGCCCCATTTATCATCCCTGGAGACTGTTCTTCTTGGACGCCTTGAGCACCTGCAAATGACATGTCAGTCCTTAAGATCGCTTCACCAAATCACTAACACAGACAGACTCACACAGTGTTATAATCCTACAGTATACAAGTGAATTTGGGACTGAGCCTAAAGAGACGTCAGTTTAGCTGGGGACATATTGCTGCTGTAGTTGCAGGGGGGTAATACTGATCTATAGCTATACCGGTATATACGTATATACATGAATATTGTGTTTATTGATGTTATTGCAATTCTAGAAGGTTTGTGTATTTAGTGTATTTGACTGCTTTTTTCCAAGTTAATATGCAGTCTATTTGCAGAGTTTTAGCTCTCTTATTAAACCTGTTATAAAACTTCCCACAAGGTGTACTGGTGTGCTGTGGATCCAATATACAGTGAGGAACAGAAGTATTTGAACACCCTGCGATTTTGCAAGTTCTCCCACTTAGAAATCATGAAGGGGTCTGAAATTCACATTGTAGGTGCATTCCCACTTTGAGAGACAGAATTTAAAAACAAAAATTCTGGAAATCACATTGTGTGATTTTTAAAGAATTTATTTGTCTTGCACTGCTGAACATAAGTATTTGAACACCTAAGAAACAGCAAGAATTCTGGCTCTCAAAGACCTGTTACTGTGCCTTTAAAAAAAACACCTTTACTCCACTCATTAATCTAACTTAGTAGCACCTGTCTGAGTTCTTTAAAGACACCTGTCCACCCCACAGTCAGTCAAATGCCAACTACTACCATGGGCAAGACCAAAGAGCTGTCAAAAGACAACAGAGACAAAATTGTGGACCTCCACAAGGCTGGAAAGGGCTACGGGGCAATTTCCAATCAGCTTGGTGAAAATAGATCAACTGTTGGAGCAATTGTTAGAAAATGGAAGAGGCTAAAGATGACTGTCAGTCTTGCTCAGACTGGGGCTCCATGCAAGATCTCACCTCGTGGGGTATCACTGATGATAAGAAAGGTGAGGAATCAGCCCAGAACTACAAGGGAGGAGCTAGTCAATGACATGAAGAGAGCTGGGACCACAGTTTTAAAGGTCACTGTTGGTAGAACACTACACCGTCATGGTTTCAAATCATGCATTGCATGGAAGGTTACCCTGCTCTAGTCATCACATGTCCAGGGCCGTCTGAAGTTTGCCAATGACCATCTGGATGATCCAGAGGAGGCATGGGAGAAAGTCATGTGGTCAGATGAGACCAAAGTAGAACTTTTTGGTCTAAACTTCACTCGTCGTGTTTGGAGGAAAAAGAAGGATGAGTTGCATCCCAAGAACACCATCCCTACTGTGAAGCATGGGGGTGGTAACATCATGCTTTGGGGGTGCTTTTCTGCAAAGGGGACAGGACGACTGCACTGTATTAAGGAGAGGATGAATGGGGCCATTTATTGTGAGATTTTGAGCAACAACCTCCTTCCCTCAGTCAGAGCATTGAAGATGGGTCGTGGCTGGGTCTTTCAACATGACAACGACCTGAAGCACACAGCCAGGATAACCAAGGAGTGGCTCCGTAAGAAGCATATCAAGGTTCTGGAGTGGCCTAGCTAGTGGCCCAAGGTTCTCCAGGCCTAAATCCAATAGAACATCTTTGGAGGGAGCTGAAACTCTGTGTTGCTCAGCGACAGCCCTGAAACCTGACAGATCTAGAGGAGATCTGAGTGGAGGAGTGGGCCAAAATCCCTGTTGCAGTGTGTGCAAACCTGGGCAACAACTACAGGAAACGTTTGACTTCTGTAATTGCAAACAAAGACTTCTGTACCAAATATTAACACTGATTTTCTCAGATGTTCAAATACTTATGTTGAGCAGTGCAAGACAAATAAATTCTTTAAAAATCATACAATGTGATTTCCTGAATTTTTTTAAAATTCTGTCTCTCAGAGTGGGAATGCACCTACAATGTGAATTTCAGACCCCTCCATGTTTTCTAATTGGGAGAACTTGCAAAATCGCAGGGTGTTCAAATACTTCTATTCCTCACTGTATATGGTTCATCATTGAAGGACAGAAGTGCCCATTAATTCCAGCGGTTCCTGCGGGGGTGAGTACTACAGTAGGAAATTTAATGGTTATCCCTTCTCACATACAGTATAATAAAGCATTCTCTGTGACATGCACATGTTCCGTACATCAAAACATTCCTACACTACACCCTTGCTCCCATGTATATGTACAGTACACCCATATTAAACCAATCTCTATTATTTCTAACCTTGCAACTTGTTAAAATATAGTTATACAAATACCTATTTACAGTGTCTAATGGAAATTATACATAAACCCCTCATAAGGCAACAACAGTCAGCCAGAGCGGAGGATGAGGGTTCCCCAGCTGAAGCACTGAAAACAGGACAGAGCGCCACTGGCCTTTGTCCAACACCTACCACGTCTTCATGGCTCCAGGTAGTTGGCCCCTCTCCCCAGCACCAGACCAAGCCCTGGAAAGATAAAAACTTCCTAGCTGAAGTGTTAGCAGCCGGACAGAGAGTCCAAACCTTTGCCCCACAGTGAAAACCAAGGGGCTGCACGCTAAGGTGAACGATAGGTGTCTAATGAGCATCAGTTTGTGGTATGAATGGCAAAACACAGCAGCTCACATCATATGAACCAGATGAAGAGAAGTACACATGTATAAAGAGCGCCAGGGGTTAGAGCCCACAATTAAAAATATTTTGTCCACCCAAGGTGTAAATGGAGGTAAAATGTATATGACACATTGTTTTGAAGCCAAGCAAAAAAGCACTGGTGCATAAGGTCACAAACCTTACATGAGGTTGTACAGAAGCCTGAATTGCCTTGATGACTGCTGGTGATAGAAACAAAGGGATAGGAATTTAGTTCAAGCTAGAGAACTGGACTAAAACAGAGAAAGAGAAAATCGTTAACCCCTGGACACCGACCTCCCATAAATATGCGGCCTCACTCCAGGGGCGTAGATAAGGGAGGGTCAGGGGGGTTCAAACCAGAGTCTCCTACCAAAATGCCCAGTCAGTGTCTCAACAGAAGCAGTCAGAGCTGCAGTGATCTGTCAGCTAAAGGGCTGTTGATAAGGTGATACAGGGGACCCCCAGAGACATGAAACTCTAGCTCCAGGCATCTACCAGCCATCTCCTTGAGGTACTCGGAATGCACAGACAACGGGAAATGACAGAACACAACCGAAGGATCTCGGACTCCTTCTCAGCTCTGTGTCCTAAAACACAGCCAAAGGGAGACCGGGGATGCAGAGGTTGTCCTGCCTTGTGAATCTGAAGTCTGGTAAGTGGAGAGACATAGACCTTCTGTTTGGGGGGAAGGAGGGGGTGAACATTCCAGCTGGGAGGAGTCTCTTTTGGAGGGGGATTAGGAAAGGGGGTGTATTTGCTTTTGGGGAAGGGGGGAGTTTCTTGTGGGAAAGTTTACAGGGGGTTGTAAGAGCAGGAACTTGCTTCTGGGAGGAGAGTTTACTTGAATGAAGGGAAGATTTCTTCAGGATTAGGAATTGTTGCTGGGGAGGGGGGTGACTGAGGCAGGTACTTTGGGGGGGTTAGAGAGGGGGTTTAATTTTGTGTGGATATTTGAGGGAGGGAGGTATTTTGCACTGGGGATCTTTGCTTGGGGTGGGGGTGTTTCTTAGGAGAGAGGGAGGGGGAATGGTTTTCCTTTCATGGGATGCTTGAGGGAAGGGGGGTATCCTTTAGGAGGGAGATTTGCTTGGAGGGGCATATTTTTGTTCTTAGGGGCTTGCTGGAAGGAATGGGGAGTTTTTTGCAAACCTTTTTAACTGGCGTAGTGGGGATTTTTAATAGCAGATATTTTTTATTGGGGGGAGATAGTGTATTTGCTGCTATTTAGCCACTTGCCGGTGGCTGTAGGCAAAATGATGTACTGATACGTTGCCACCTACTTGTACCCCCCACCCGGCACCCACTGTAATTGCACAGGGAGTCTGTCAGCAAGTCACGGCCAATGCTCCACAGCCAGAACCTGCTGGTCATCTGTGTCCAGTCACAGCACAGAGCTCTGTATTGACAATCAACACGGAGTTCTGTACAGAGGGAACAATCTCTCTGCAGGGATGAGAAACTGAGAGATCATTAGTAAAAAACACACTTTGCAGATATTACACACAGTTAGGCACACATTTAACCCCTTGATCTCCTTAGATGGTAACCGCTTCCCAGCCAGTGTCATTAGTAGAGTGACAGTGTATAGTATTATCACCGATCACTGTATTAGTATAACTGGAGATGCCAGTGGCAGTTAGTCAGTTTCCCCCCCCCAGCCCCAGCGTCAGTTTGTGTAAGATTGCCTGCTGCAGTATCACAATCCCATTATACGTTGCTGATTGCCGCCATTAGCAGTATAAAAAAATACAAATTCCAGTATACACTACATTGCCAAAAGTATTTGGACACCCCTCCAAATCATTGGATTCAGGTGTTCCAATCACCTCCATGCCCACAGGTGTATAAAATCAAGCACCTAGGCATGCAACTGCTTCTACAAACATTTGTGAAAGAATGGGTCGCTCTCAGGAGCTCAGTGAATTCAAGCGTGGTACCGTGATAGGTTGCTACCTGTGCAATAAGTCCATCCATGAAATTTCCTTGCTACTAAATCCTCCACAGACAACTGTTACTGGTATTATAACAAAGTGGCAGCAACTGGGAACAAAAGCAACTCAGCCACAAAGTGGTAGGCCACATAAAATGACAGAGTGGAGTCAGCACATGCTGAAGCACAAAGTGCGCAGAAGTCACCGTCTTCAGAGTCAATAGCTAAAGACCTCCAAACAACGAATGGCCTTCAGATTATCACAACAACAGTGCATAGAGAGCTTCATGGAATGGCCGAGCAGCTGCATCCAAGCCTTACTCTAGAGCAGTGGAGATGTGTTCTCTAGAGTGATGAATCACACATGTCTGGCAATCCGATGGACGTGCCTGGGTTTGCCGGTTGTCAGGGGAATGGTACATGACTGACTGCATTATGCCAAGTGTAAAGTTTGTTGGAGGGGGGATTATGGTCTGGTATTGTTTTCCAGGGGTTGTGCTTGGCCCCTTAGTTCCATTGAAGGGAACTCTTAAGGTGTCAGCATACAAAGACATTTTGGACAATTACCGTATTTTTCGCTCCATAAGACGCACTTTTTTCCCCCAAAAAAAGGGGGGAAAATGTCAGTGCGTCTTATGGAGCGAATATGGAGCGGCCGGTCCGGTATTTCCACCGCGACTGTGTCAGAATACCGGGCCGGCTGCTCAGCTCTGCAACGGGACCTTATGGAGATGACTGCTGACCTTTGGGGAGGTGGGGAGCGGGTACCTGAATTTGACAGGTACCCGCTCTTACTTCTTTGTTCTTTGATCTTACCTGTTCCTCTATCCAGCGGCGCGCTGTCTTCCGGCTTTTGTAGTGTGGGCACTGGGCATGACAGCCGGGAGTCAAGTGCTCATGCGCACGAAGCGGTGCTTTTTGTGAATGGTAAGGCGGTACCTGGGACACATGACAGATCCCAGAAGCCGCCGGACCAATCACAAAGCGCAAGTGCTTCTCGCTCATGCGCACTGGGCACCCGGCTGTCATGCCGGGCACCATTACAGAAGCCGGGAAGACAGCGCGCGTCTGGATCGAGGAACAGGTAAGATCAAACAAAAACTCTGCGGAAGTAAGAGCGGGTACCTGTCAAATTCAGGTACCCGCTCCCCACCTCCCCAAAGGTCAGCAGTCATCTGTACTGTCCGCAGTCTCTGGTCATCCCTGTGCTGTCCGCAGTCTCTGGTCATCCCTGTGCTGTCCGCAGTCTCTGGTCATCCCTGTGCTGTCCGCAGTCTCTGGTCATCCCTGTGCTGTCTGCAGTCTCTGGTCATCTCCTATACTATGTCTGCAGTCCATTAGTTCAGAATTTTTTTTTTCCTGTTTTCTGCCTCTAAAACCTAGGTGCGTCTTATGGTCAGGTGCGTCTTATGGAGCGAAAAATACGGTACATGCTCCCAACTTTGTGGGAAGAGTTTGGGGATGGCTCCTTCCTGTTCCAACATGACTACTCACCAGTACACAAAGCAAGGTCCATGGGTGAGTGAGTTTGGGGTGGAGGAAGTTGACTGACCTGTACAGAGCCCTGACCTCAACCCAACAGAACACCTTTGGGATGAATTAGAGCGGAGACTGTGAGTCAGGCCTTCTCATCTGACATCAGTGCCAGACTTCACAAATGCGCTTCTGGAAGAATGGTCAAACATTCCCATAGACACACTCCTAAACCTTGTTGATGGTCTTCCCAGAAGAGTTGAAGCTGTTATAGCTGCAAAGGGAGGGCCAACTCAATATTGAACCTTACGGACTAAGACTGGGTTGCCAGTAAACTGGGTTAAAGTTCATGTGAGTGGAAAGGCAGGCATCTCAATACTTTTGGAAATATAATGTATATACTATAGTTTGTAGACGCTATAACATTTATGCAAACCAATCAATACACACCTTATTTGGATTTTTTCTATCAAAAACATGTAGCAGAATATATTTTGGCCAAAATTTATGAAGAAATTTGATTCTTTAATTTTATAGCAGAAAGAAATATGTTTTTTTTTCCAAAAACAAATAAACCCAATGGTGATCAAATACCTCCAAAAGAAAGCTCTATTTGTGTGAAAAAAGGATAATAAATTTTGTTTGGGTACAGCTTTGCGTGACAGTGCAATTGTCAGTTAAAGTAACACAGTGCTGAATAGAAAAAAATGGCCTGGTTATGAAGGGGGTAAATCTTCTTAAGGGCAAGTGGTTAGCTAAGCCTGACCTCTGTATTCTATATGGCTGTACATAGCATACTCCTGATCACTGGACCATGTATACTGGGTTGTACTTTAAAGGCAAATTCCACCTTTTGCAAAAATGTAATAAATGCACTCAGTTTAATAAAAAATTAAATAAAATGATGGGAGTGCACTGCTTACCACAATGTATAGCCCTCTGCAATGCTCCAGTTGCACAGTAAGGTTGGCTGTTATCCAGTCGTAATGTGCCACCCGAGCAGGTGCCAGGGTTACCACCTCATCCCTTTAAAACAGAACATATAGAATTTACACAGTTTCTGAGGCTAATTTAGTGCAGATAAGTTACTAAGTGAGTTTAATTATCATCTTAATCAGCCACAGAACCTGTGTAATTAATATGTGTTCAGTTTTAAAGGGATGAAATGGCAAACCTAACAGGTGCAAAGGGGACCATATTGTGGTAAGCAATTCACTTCATAAAATTCCTTATGATACACAATTTTTAAAAAGTAAAAGAAAATCAGTGAGTGCACTGCCTGCCATAATATGATGCCACGTGCACCTGCTCAATTTGCACATTAAGGCTAGGTTCACATATGTGTGGGTGGTGCCGCTGCGGATCCGCATAAAAATCCGTGCACCCACACCACCCACACAGAAGAATGCGGACCTGTGGGCGGGTGCCATTACTTCTAATGGCACACCGCCCGCTCTGGAAATCGCAACCACACTGGGAACCGAGGTTCTCGTGCGGGCTGCGGTCTCCAAAGAAGTCCAGGGACTTCTTCCCTGTGTGCCCCGGGGCATGGGAGTCCATTCAAATGAATGGGCTTTCGTGTCTGTGCAAATCGGGGCCCACATGGCCGTATATATGTGAACCAAGGCTTAGACTGAATAAGAGCCAACCTTACTGACCAGGTGTAAAAAACACACAGTAATGAACAGTAAGGTCAGCTAAAATCCAGTCTGGGTTTCATTCATACATCCTAAATGACCATGGTGCCGCAAGTATACTGCAAGTACCTGCATCCGGGTTCCCGGGTGGTCCAATCATCGGCAGCTGCTCAGCCTGTACAACAAGGTGATGGACTGAAAAGAGCCAAGCCTGCCTGCTGCTGTAATCATGTCTCCGCATGTATCTGCACATCCAGTGGTTACCTGCAGGTAGGGATACATGTCTGCCCTTGGACAAAATCTCTGTGCATCCAGGGTAACAGCAGGTAACCAATGGATGTGCAGATAAGGGTGGATACACAGTGAAATAATGCAGTAGGTACCAATTATAACTCTTTTTTGAAAACACTTTATGTCTACAGTGTTAAAAAAAAAACTAAGTATGGATCCAAGTAAAACATTAGTTCAGGAAGGATATAGCTGGTGTATATTTAAAAACCTTAGGATTTCAGCTACATAAACAGTTAGGGCTAGTTTTCACTAGTGTTGCACTCTAAAGAGGATCTGTATTGGGATTGCTCTTCAGAGAGCAATTGGCAGGCAGTGAGGAGGCACTGTGTTGCTTTTTCACCACCATTTTAACCACTTTAAACCCGGCACTAACGTGCCACAATCGCGTGCATTGTGTTACTGCTGGGTGCCCCCATTCAGTTGAATAGATTGCGTTCAGCAGGTGGTACTGGCTGCTGAACTCTACAGGGGGATCATTTTTGCCAAGCTGCAGTGCAAAGCTTAATGGCTCCACTTTGCTACCACACGTTTTTACCACCACCAAACACAAGTAAACTTAAATTATCTACAGCTCTGCCTCACTGCACTGGGATTTATGTCATGGTGCAGCATATTTGCATATCTCCCATGCAGCATGCTGCTAGAACAAAGACCAGGGTTTCACCATGAGCCCCAGGTCTTGTACTAACTATCAGGACCCGGAACTCCCGATTCTGGGTCACCTGATCGCTGTGATAGCCTGTGATTGACTATCACAGTCGCTTCTCGGCCTTTTGGCTAAGATCAAGTGTAGTATCTGTTCTTATCAGTGTCCAGTGGGGGTGCTCCCGACCATTCTAGCTTTGCGGGGATGGTTGTTGTATAGTACCCTCACTGGTATGATGGGGGTCCGGAAGGCTAGTACCGGAGGGAGAGAAACCGGGGAGCGCCACGAGTTAAGCTGGGGCCCCGGGAGTAATTCCTCTGAGAAGACTGGAAGGACCCAGTACCTCCTGATTTGGACGGATCTACCTTGGTCTGGCCTGGGGCTGGGGACGCAAAAAGTCCGCAAACTCAGTGCCCCCTGAGTAGTCGCCTCAGGGGTGTCACTAGTAACACTTGGGTGTGGGACCCCACGGTGTGAAGATGACACATGGCCACTGTTTTTCACCTCTTTTTGCACAGCGCCCTAAGGACCAGGCCTTTTGGCTAAGTTCAGGGCAATTTTTGCTACGGGCCTCAGGGCCTGGTCTGTGCACAATTCGGCACGGTACCACTTTTTTATTTTTTCTTTCTCTTATTTATTTATTTATTATGCACTTACCCACGTTTGTCACTTTTTCTTTGCCTTATGTGTGTGTTTTTTTTCACGGATGGAGGGTGTGGGTCCTCGGGCCTACCCTGAAGTCTAGGGGGAGGATGTGTGGCCATACGGTTCCTTCCTCCCCTGATCCCTAGAGGACTCTTCTTCGGGAGAGTCCCCTTGCCTAGTACTGAATGTCCGGCTTCGGCTGGGCATAGGGAACGGTGGTCCACCAGGCCTTTTGGCCAGGAGGACCAAGTGGGAACCTTGTCCCCGTCAGGAGCTTCGTGCCCCGGGGGATCAGGGTAAGCGGTCCAAGCCCCTTTAGGGGTAGGACACAGCACACCCCTAAGTGCACTTTTTGTGTGGTGTTTTGTGAAACACTTACGGGTTTTTCGTTATAGTTGCACGTTTGCGGACTTAAAAAAAAAAAAAAAAAAAAAAGTGATCAGTCACTGTGAATCCTGCCCCTGTGTTTTCTCTCTCTGAATGGAGAAGAGAGATATATTGTATCTCTTTCTCTCTCTTTCTTTCTCCCTCTATCTTTCTCTCTCCCCCCCCCCTCTCTCTTTCTTTCTCTCTCTCCCTCTCTCCTTTCAGAGAGAAAAAAGTGTTTAAAATAAATAATATTAAAAAAGAAAGACAAAATACCTAGATCAAGGTTTGTTCTAGGTTAGTGATATGGTAAGTGTTTGGGTCAAGAGATGGTCAAAGGTCTAGGTCAGGGTCAGTATATTTTGGGTAGCATTTTTTTAAATTAGCATCAATATGAGGGCGCATGCGTGGAGGCTGAAGATGGCGGTCGCACACTAGCCTCACTCCGCTGCATTGTTCTTCTAGCTCCTCCAGAGCAATCAATAGCTATTCGCAGCAGAGGAGCACAGTTACAGAACTCAGCATTACTCACGGATCCCCATGGGCAAAATTGGGCACCAAAAATATCCTCCATTGCCCGCCTAACATCAGCGGCCTAAACATACGGATAAATGTGTCCTGAGCCGCATCCCTGGCCTCAAGTGATCATGCTATCCCAGCGGCAGAACCGGAAGATCTGACAGGCCGTGCAGCGGAGGTAACACAGCACACTGCTTTATCTCCCTCTTCCCCCATCCCCTATCTTACTGTAGATATTCTGGATGATAAGATACATGATCTTCTGCAAAATCTAACTCATACAATTTCTGCGGCAGTGGGGAAAATAGCTCAAGAACTTAGAGGGGAGATAGCGTTGGTGGAGGAATGCACAGATCATCTAGAAACCAAATTTGATGATTTGGTGCAGTATGTTCATGTATTAGAGGAAGACAACCATACTTTTGAAGCAGCAGATGTCTCAGCTGCAATCACTACAAGAAGATTTGGAGAACAGGGAGCGAAGACAAAATCTCCATATACTGTACGTGGCATCCCTGAATCTATAGGTGATGCTGACCTACAAGATTATCTAAGGGGTTTATTCACTGCATTGGTCCCTGCTCTTCTGGAGATAGATTGGCGAATGGATAGAGCACATCGCTCTCTTGCCCCAAAACCCCCACTGGGTGCGAGACCAAGAGACATCATTGTCCGGTTTCATTACTATGATAGTAAGGAATCCCTGTTGAATTCTACACGTAATACTGCATCAGTGGATTTCAGAGGGGAAATAATTCAAATCTACAGTGATCTGTCTCATATCACACTATCCAAGAGACGTACACTTCGGCCGATCGCTCTTCACCTTCAACAACACCAGACTATATACAGATGGGGCTTCTCCTTCAAGTTAACCGTGACCAAGGATGGCACTCAACACGTAATCAGAGATCTTCAGGGGGGAGAGGCATTTTTGCGCAATCTGGGCCTACCACTCCCTTCCGGATGAGGCCCTAGCGTTGCCCATATCCAAGCCTAGAGTGGCCAACACTCCCAACAAGATGTGGACCCCAGCAAAATCCAGAAACAGAACATACCTACTGATTCCTCAATGGTCTCCTGCTTCGCGGATATCCTCTGCAACTTGATGACGTCTCCCATGATGCAGCTGGTGATACCTAATGTCTATAGACATGATTTGCCCATTAATTTTGTTCCTTTTTCTATCCCTATTGGGATAAACCCGACATCCTAACGGGATCTTTTCAGGCTTCTTCCTGTTGACTAATGTTTATTTTGGAAGAGAGGGGTGAAGCCACCGCCTGGATTTCATCCTCCCTATGTTGTCCCCAAGAATCAACATCTATTGCTGTAGATGCCTGAGTTGCTTCGACTACTCAGGCCTCTTCCATACTCTGGTTTATTACTGCATACGCAGATCCTTTTTGGATTTCATTGTCATGCATTTGCTGGTTTTTCTACGACACATTGAATGTGTCACTTTCAGTCAGTGTTTTATATGTTATATTTTGTTAGTATAGCATGGTCTGCATTGTCCTGCATACATTTGCTTCATGTGTTAAATGTTTCAACATGTCTTTACGATTATACTCCTGTAATGTTAAGGGTTTGAATTCAATGAGGAAGAGGTTGTTAGCCCTGAGGGAATTTCATCATTCTAAGGCTGATATTGTTCTTGTTCAAGAAACCCATTTTAAAAAAGGAAGCTCATTTAATTTTACCCTCAAATATTTTCCTACGACATATTCTGCAGTAGATAACACAGGTAAAGCAGGTGTTGCTATCCTTATCAGGAAAGGTTGTCTTATCCGATTGTTGTCATCTGTACTTGACGCCCAAGGCAGATTTATATTATTGCAATGTCAACATGGCATTACCTATATTACAAGTATTAATGTTTATGCCCCTAATACTAATCAATTAGTGTTTTTTAGGGATTCTATTTCTCCCCTGTTATCATCCTCACATCCTTTCACGATTGTTGGAGGTGATTTCAATTTATCTGTATCTCCTACGAGAGACAGGAAGTCCCTTTGGGGCCATCTGCCCTCAAAACAAGTTTTGAAACAATCCACCCCCTTTTGTCAGTGGATTAGAGGACATAAGCTGTTTGATGTTTGGAGAATACAACATCCGAATGCTAATCAGTGTTCGTACATCACATTTACACCAGATTAAATTACTTTTTATTATCATCCCCTTTGCTTAAGCAGACGGTGGACTCTGATATTGTTACAAGCTCTTGGTCTGATCATTCTTTTTTTAGGTTTAGATTTGCTTATTGATCAATCATACTCATGCACATGGCATTGGCATCTAAACCACATATTTTTGCGTCAAGCGGACGTTAACGCTTCTATTTCGGTGGCACTGCGTGAGTTTTTTTAACTCAATACTGGATCAGTGCCTAAGTCCTTCACTATGTGGGAAGCTCATAAAGTGTTTATCAGAGGTTAATTCATAGTGGAAAGCTCAAGCCTTAAAAAGTCCTTGCTCCATCAGAGAACAGAGCTTATGAAACAGTTATTTCAGGCAGAAAAAAAGCTTGTAGTGTCGCCCTCTTCCGCTAAACTTCGGTTAGTGGTACAGCTTAAAAACCAACTTAGGGTACTTGAGGCTAGTTCTGCAGCAAAGAGACTGCTGTGGATGAGACAGAGGTTCTATCAATACACTAATAAACCGCAAAGACTGTTAGTTAATAAATTGATTACAAGTATTAATGTTTATGCCCCTAATACTAATCAATTAGTGTTTTTTAGGGATTCTATTTCTCCCCTGTTATCATCCTCACATCCTTTCACGATTGTTGGAGGTGATTTCAATTTATCTGTATCTCCTACGAGAGACAGGAAGTCCCTTTGGGGCCATCTGCCCTCAAAACAAGTTTTGAAACAATCCACCCACTTTCGTCAGTGGATTAGAGGACATAAGCTGTTTGATGTTTGGAGAATACAACATCCAAATGCTAATCAGTGTTCGTACATCACATTTACACCAGATTAAATTACTTTTTATTATCATCCCCTTTGCTTAAGCAGACGGTGGACTCTGATATTGTTACAAGCTCTTGGTCTGATCATTCTTTTTTTAGGTTTAGATTTGCTTATTGATCAATCACACTCATGCACATGGCATTGGCATCTAAACCACATATTTTTGCGTCAAGCGGACGTTAAAGCTTCTATTTCGGTGGCACTGTGTGAGTTTTTTTAACTCAATACTGGATCAGTGCCTAAGTCCTTAACTATGTGGGAAGCTCATAAAGTGTTTATCAGAGGTTAATTCATAGTGGAAAGCTCAAGCCTTAAAAAGTCCTTGCTCCATCAGAGAACAGAGCTTATGAAACAGTTATTTCAGGCAGAAAAAAAGCTTGTAGTGTCGCCCTCTTCCGCTAAACTTCGGTTAGTGGTACAGCTTAAAAACCAACTTAGGGTACTTGAAACTAGTTCTGCAGCGAAGAGACTGCTGTGGATGAGACAGAGGTTCTATCAATACGCTAATAAACCGCAAAGACTGTTAGTTAATAAATTGAAAGCAAATTCAATTAATTTAGCTCCTGAATATTTGTTTCAATCAGATGGCACTCCCACGTTTTGTCCCCAACGGATAACCCAACTTTTCGGAGACTACTGCCGTAAGCTTTATTACTGTCTATCGCCAGATCTACACCCAATCTTGCATAAAGACTCCTCTGATGCTTTCATTTCTGATGATTTCACTTCACCTTCCCAAACTTAAGTGAGAAGACAGACTAATCTTGAATACCTCCATTACTATGGAGGAATTATGTGCAGTCATTAAGGATTTACCGACCCAGAAAGCGCCAGGTCCAGATGGATTCTCTTATGCGTACTATAAGCAGTTTATTGCAGATCTAGGCTCCGCCCTACTAGATCTCTATTCTTCCCTGTTGAGGGGGGAAGAGCCTCATCCACAATTTCAACATTCTCACATCACAGTCATTCCCAAGCTGGGTAAAAATCCAGCAGCTCCAGCCAGCTATAGGCCTATAGCCCTATTGAACACAGATTATAAAATCTTTACAATGCATTTAGCTAACCACCTAGCTCCTTTGCTACCCAAGATCGTACACAACGACCAGATAGGGTTTATTTTGGCAAGACAGGCAGGTGATAACACTAGGCGCACGGTCAATTTAGTTGACATACTCAATGTCTCACATACACTGTCTTTTTTGTTGAGTTTAGACGCTCAGAAGGCCTTTGACAGGCTGGGATGGCCTTATATGTTTGCATTACTATGACAGGTGGGAGTGCAGGAACCTTTTTTAAAGAAATTACAGTGCTATGTTTGCAAACTACTGCACAGGTTAAACTTTCCTATGCCATGTCCGACACTTTCCCCATGTTTAACAGTACAAGACTAGGGTGTCCTCTGTCCCTGCTTTTATTTGTGTTATGTCTTGAGCCTTTGGCGATAGTGATTAGGGCACACCCTGACATAACGGGAGTAACTGTAAGAGGGAAGCAGTATAAGCTCTCTCGTTTTGTAGATGACGTACTATTGGCAATTATCAGGCTATGCCTGCCTTACGTAAACTTTTACAAACCTTTAGTGACCTGTCGAGCTATAAAATAAACACTTTAAAGACAGAAGCTATATCTCTTAATATCTCACCCTGGGACCTTTAACTACCACCCGTATCATTGGTGTACGTCTTCTATCAAATATCTTGGTATTCATATAACTCCAACTTATGCCCATTTATATGAAACTAATTCCCCCCCCCCCTTGTTTTGGGAGATTTATGCCCTCTTGAGTCAATGGGATGCTTACAATATCTCTTTTTTGGGTAGGGTGAATGTGCTGAACATGTCGATTTTACCAAAGCTCCTCTACCTCTTTGAGACTCTCCCTGTGGCAGTACCGCAGTGTTAACTGTGGACTTTGCAGCAAGTGTTCCTTAGATTTATCTGGCATGCTAGGAGGCCCAGAATAGCGAAAACGATTCTTCTGTCCTCCAAAAATAGAAGAGGTCTGGGGTTCCGGGCATTACCAAATGCTACCTAGCTACTCATTTAAGACAAACGCTGTCCTGGTTCACTCAGATTCCCCATACCCGATGGTCCGAGATCTAAATAAGCTATATATACCCAGTCCATGCTTGTTCGTTCTAGTTATCCTTTTTCCCCATCCTCCCCTCCTTTCATACTCAACTCTATGAAATTTACCCTTAGAATATGGTCACTTTGTGTGAGAGTTCTGCAGCTGTTGTCTGCCTGCTCTCCCTTGTTGAATATTTTATATAATCTGGAACTTCCAGATAGTTTATTTTATCCGCGGCTGGACTCATGGGCAGTCAACGGGATATTCCAACTCCGCAATTTGACTAATCCGGTCACATGCAGGATTAGGTCATTTGAGAAGATCAGGGTGTGGAAATCCACCATACCTTTGTCAGCTCGGTATACTTACAGTTCCGTCATTCTTTCCATAGCCTAAATCCCTCTTTAACATTAGACCGTCCTACAGACTTTGAGAGGATTGGCATTAGAGGACCCTCCCAACAGCATCTTATCACTTCCTTATTTAAAATAATTCTTAGTACTGATTCTCCTGCTGAAAACTCTCATCGCTATATGAGTAA
Organism: Staurois parvus; assembly: GCF_062004578.1. Taxonomy (NCBI): domain Eukaryota; kingdom Metazoa; phylum Chordata; class Amphibia; order Anura; family Ranidae; genus Staurois; species Staurois parvus. The sequence goes on from NW_028318792.1 coordinate 342,463, forward strand.
GTGGGAGGAAGAACTTCATTGCCCAATCTCTCTGAAATGTTGGCAGATGATATGGAATTCAGCTACTAAGACTTCTCAATGTGTTATGTATAGAGAGAACATATATAAAATAATGATGCATTGGTACATCACCCCTGTAGTGCTACATGTGATTGACCCGAATCTGTCTGAACGCTGCTGGAGGTGTTTGGGTAGAGTGGGCTCTATGTCACATAATTTTTGGCTTTGTCCACAGATTACGGGTTACTGGGAAATAGTTAGAAAGGTCTTGGAGCAAGTACTGAATGTAGCTCTCCCCTTAGATCTGCTACATTATCATCTGGGTCTTCCCTTTAGGGGTATTCCTAAACACTCTAAAAAACTAGAAATGCATATTCTGACTGCTGCTAGATGTACAGTACCTAGATTCTGGAAATCAGTTGACGTTACGTCACTGAATCATCTATTGCAAGCGATTTCTGAAGTGAGAGAAATGGAATATCTTCCCGTTTGTGTAGCCTAGACACCTCTCTGCTCATCCAATCACTAGCATGGACTGTATTCCATTTGCGTGCAGGTTTATGTCATTTTGTGTTGCTGCATTATACAATATGCCATGCTGTTCATTTATGTTTATGTTTACTGTTTTGATTGTTGTTTCCATCATTCTCAACGTTCACACCTAAGGTGTTGTATTTTCTTGTTGTTTTCCTTGTTCTCTAAAAAACTAAGCCTTGGCCTTCAATAAAAATTTACAATATAAAAAAAAAAGATTATGTCAGGGTCAGTGTGTTTTATGTAGGACGAAAAAAAGAAATTATGCACTATTGTTTCTGGGCTGTAGTACGGGTACAAACAGCAAATAACATACACCTATGTATCATTGCTGCGATCATCAGGAGCAGGAGAATTTATTCCCTTGCAAGTGGACACTGTGATGATCCCGGATGTGCCCACATGTCCCATTGACACTGCTACTCCAGTGCCTGTTGAAGGTTGTGGACCGGAGATGTGCAAGTTCACTAGAGGGCTCACTTTACCTCTGTTCCACTCAGTATCGCATACCCACGCTATGGTCAATTTTTCCTCTTCCATCAGTAGTCCCGCCCGTATTGAGTCACTCACCTTTTCCAATTCCACTTGCAATACGTTTAGCCCTCTTTCGCGTGACTTTGAATCATTTACCAAAAAGAGAACTCACCACTTTACCATACATCCTAGTACGAGTTCCTCATCCACACCTTTACCAACATCAATCCCCACAGAATCTTTTTTAGAGATACCATCTTCCAATAAGGGGAAAGAAAAAGGAAAACACATGGAGGGAGAAAAGGAGGGTGGAGAAGTGAGGGCAAAAAAAAAGACAGAAAGGAGAGTCAATAGCTCCTATGTCCAGTACCATTAGAATTTTTAATTTATCCTCACAACTAATGATGCAGGATTCTCTCCCCTTAAAAAGGGCATCAGCTTTGCCCCACACATTACTGCTAATAAATGTAATCTTTTTTAAGATTTAAACCGGTTCATATTCAATTTGACAGTCAAGCGTCATTTCATTAATGATAGTGACCCTGATAAAGCTCCTATTGGAGAAGAACAGGTAGAATCCGTAGTAGAGAATGACTCTTCTACTCTACATGCTTTGATGGAATTATGAGACGAAGGACATATAGATAGTCAGCCTATTGAGAACTGGCTTGATCCCCCTATAGAACATACCAATTTCTGACCCAAGTCCATCTTTTTTCCCTCCCAATCCAAAGGTGCATGTTATGAGACCTTTTATCAAGCCACCTATAGAGACCTGATTAAATTATGCAAAAACAGGTCCCTGAAAGTTTTCCCAAATTTTTTGGGGCTCTAAAAAGTCTGGAAAGTAGCAAAGACATTATAATTAAACAAGCTGACAAGCGCGGTAGTATTGTCACTCAAGATCATAATGACTATTTGAAGGAATCCTTCAGACTCTTTTCATACACTAGCACATGCATTTCCCTTAGTCAGGATCCCCTCCCAGATTTTAAATCTCAACTTTGTCAGCTGGTTCAGCAAGCAGGTAGGGAAGGAGTACTCAAAAAGAAGGAGCAACAATTTATGTTGCCTCCTAGTTGTACCACTCCTTATATCTACCACCTACCAAAAATACACAAGTCTATAGACAACCCTCCTGATAGGCCCATTGTGGCAGGTACAAATAGTTTTTCAAGCGGCCTGTCACAATATATAGACCATTTCCTACAGCCCATTGTATGCCAACTGCATTTATTTATTCGTAACTCCTGTTACATAATATGGGTACTCCAGAATTACAGATGGGACGATCATTATTTCTAGGCATTTCTCAACGTAAGCTCTCTTTATATGTCAATTCCTTATGAGGTTGGATTGCTAGCATTGAAATATTTCTTGTGTACAAATTCTGATAACTACTCTCATCAAGCACAATTCTTGGTTGACGGAACCACGTTTTGTCTTGAACACAAATTTTTCACTTTTTTTGGACAAATTTTGCTTACAATTAAGGGAACCACTATGGACGCTAATTTCGCCCCCTGCTACGCCAATATCATGATGGGCTATTGGGAAGAGTGCTAGAATTGGCATAGTAATTCCTATGCCAAATACATTGTCTTTTTTGGCCGTTATATTGATGATGTGCTTGTGATATGCGATGGCAGCAGGGAGACCTTTTTGGAGTTTACATCATATTGTAATCACAACAAGTTGGGTCTAAGCTTCACTCATGTAATCGATTCCACCAGTCTGGTGTTCTTGGACTTGGAGTTGGCCCATGAGGATGGGCACATAATCACTAGAAACTATAGCAAACGAACCAGTGACAACTCATACTTGCTGTGACGATCGCGCGTCAGACCCCAGCCCTTCTCACCAAACTCGTGACCGAAGGACTAGCCAATCTAAAACCGCGATGTCACGTGCATTACAATGCCACGCCCAGCTGCACCCTGCACAATGATTTTCCAGCTCACTGGACCACAAATCGATGTACCGGCAGCCTGGGTGCGATTGTTACTGGGTCAGGTTAATTACGCAATTAACCCTTCACACTGCCACCACCTCCTTTTTGTACAGAGAAAGAGGAAACTCGGCAATATCAGCAATAACACTATGATGGTTGAGATAATCGTCTGTATAGCACTGTCACCGCAGACTGGTTATACAGAGGGTTAAACACACACAGTAGCGCTTTTTTAGAGGCAGGAATTCATAAGTTGCAATAAAGAGCTGTAGAAACAGTTCAACACTTTCAGAAATTAGGATTTATTACTAAAGTCAAAAGGGTGCAATAAAAATATTTACAGAAAAAAGATGTAACCAATATATATATAAATATACAGAGAACAATAGCACAGCAAAGAGGTAACCGAAAGGAGGTTAAAGGATTAAAGTACTTGCCAATCAGCCTTGGGTTAAGCAGATCAAGTTTCAGAGCAAAAGGGCACCGTCTCCCAAGTTGGTTCTGATGTTAAACGGGAGAATTCTTCAACTTCTTGTCTTAGGCCTGAAAGCCTATTTTGTAGTCCCCCAGCAGGGGGTATCTCTGAAGCAAAGGACCAATGCCTCATTTGGGGAGGGGTTGTCTGGGTGGAGACCCAAACTAGAACCAAAATCTCTCTTAGCTAATATTTTGGCTCATAACTCTTCCTAGGCACAAGTACCATTCCACCCATGGGTAGATTAATATGCAGACACATCTGAGGAATGGTTAGATATGAAATATAACATACAGACTTGAATGGTTCAAGAGATGTAAATTTTCTGCTTTCCTATATATTCCAGCCAAGGAGAGTGACATATCAAACTGTTTGCCTTCTCGTGGCCAATCTGAAGATATGCCTGTTTTTTTTGCAAGTCTCTCATATTCCAAGATATGAGACATAGGGGAAAAATGGATTTTAAAAGTGTTATCTAGTTTCTTACTCCTCTGGAATGTCTTTGAACTCAGGGGAAGGCTTGGGTTATCCTTTTACGATGTGCTGGATTGCACAGGTTCTTTAGACAGCGAGGCCCCAGCTCCCTTGGGGGTGTTATAGCTCGGAGCTCCCTGCTGTGCCCTGGCCTGCCTGTGACACTTCTCATTACTCAGGCCACATGTCACTGTAAATGAACAGAGAGGGAGGGGAATGATCTAAGAGGGGGAGAAGGATCTACAAGATGGAGGGTTTGGAGCAAAATGGTTGAACTGCATCCATCTCTGTGGGCATGATTGCTACACTTGCATTATACGAGTTGCCACCAACCCTCCTGGAAAAGGAACATCCCTAAGGGTCGATTCCACGGATTAAAAAGAAACTGCACTATGGTTCAAAATTATGAATCACAAAGCTGCATTCTTTTTTGATAAATTTAGGGAAAAGGGTTAACCTGAGGACCTTTTCATGGACGCATATACGACCTATTTAGGGGGACAGACAATTACCAACAAGGAGATGGAACCTCCGTAAGGCCCTGTGTTAGATTGTTCACAGGTTATAGTGATGACTATAGAGCCATCACTTATATTCTCAAATGACATTGGCATATTCTACAATCTGATCCCAAACTAGGGCCCCCCTTTCTCAGGTCCTACAGGTAACTTTTAAAAGAGCACAGACCATTAAAAACTGTATAGCCTCCAGCAAATTCTATCCATCCATCTAAAAACAAACATAGTGATATCAGACTTTATTTTGACACCAAAATATCGATCTTCTCATGTCGCAAGCTGGGCTGTCTGGCATGTCAGTTTATAAAACATGGATTGTCAACCTTTACTGATAGTACTGGTAATCTTTTTTCTATTGAACAGTTTATAACATGCTCTACAGAGTATGTGGTATATGTCTTGCAGTGCCCTTGGGAGCACCAAATGTACCTTATGCAAGAGAATTGGAGAACACATAAGGCCGATAGAGCAGGGAAAGGACAAATAGTATTCCAGGTCACTTTTCCTCTCATCACAACAAAGATTGTAAAGCCCTAACTGTGTTAGTAATTGAGCATATTCCCCATAACTGTTTGAATGATAATTAAAGGTTTATTTGTAAAAACTCTTGGCGGGACCTCTTGATGACTCATCCCCCTGGCTCTATATAATACTTCCTAAGCCAGTTCCTGTCAAATGACCTGAAAAAGGGGTGTGCCCCGAAACATGTTGTCGTCTTAGTAACTGGCTGTTTTATACTCTGCTTGTGCATTGGCTTCAGCCTGATATCCAACCCAAATTTGCCCTCGTTCCGGATGTCCGGCTCAGAATTGCACCAGGACCATGATGTAATATTTGGCTCGAAGGCCCAGCTGCTTCCTGTCCAGTGGCCAAGACTTGGGAAGACACAGGAAGATCTCTTCCCCTTCTGCTCACACGGTCTCCCTCCGTCGGCTTCCTGCCAGCTTACTGACACACTTCCAGTGCGACGGCAGCATTGTCCCCAGTGATCCAGTGCCGGATTTCGTCACTGCTGGCAAGCTTCCATCCTTGCAACTGGACATCACCAGTCAAGACAATTCAGGCTTCTGTACAACCTCATGTAAGGTTTGTGGCCTTTGGCACCAGTGCTTTTAATACTTGCTTGACTTCAATAAATGTGTCATATAAATTTTACCTCTATTTATACCTCGGGTGGACAAATTTGTTTTATTGTGGATTTTAATCCTTGGCACTCCTTATACATTTTAACCTTTGCCTCACACCTACCGTTGACAAGTCTTTCCTGAGGCCAAGAATGGAGATCACACATCTGTGTGAAAGAGGCCAAAAACTGACCAGTGTGAAAGGGCCCTAAAGAGCTCCCTTTCCTGCCATGTTAGGTCAGAGGGGAATGTTCAGTTGGGGTAAAGCTGGATGGACTTGGTTTAGGTTATCTTTGGCTTTCTGAACTGGGCCTGTATAGTGAAAGCTAGGTCATTAACCTACATTTGTAATGTTATGATGTTATAATAATGTAAAATGGTTTAGGTCACCCTGTAATAGAATGCCTTTGTCTTTCCAACCATCTATTTGGTCCATAGCTCCCAACTGTCCCTCATTTGGAGGAAATGTCTTCCCTCCATCCTTCTTTCCCGCTCAGTTATCCCTCTTTTTTGGACTGATATATAGACTATTTTACCATAAAAATGTTGTATTACACCTAATATTTCACCCAACCTCTACATTATTGTATTTACCATGTTGAAAGTCCATTACAAATTTTGCCTTACTTTTTAATATATTTAAACAATATAGGGTCTGGGATTAAAAATACCTTTTCAGTCTTTGCAGATGACACCAAGCTGTGCAGTGGAATAACATCCTTACAGAATATCTTCAATTTACAAGCTGACCTCAATGCACTGTTTAATTGGGCAACTATGTGGAAAATTATGTTTAATGTTGATAAATGTAAGGTTATGCACTTGGGGGCTTAGAATATGCATGCATCATACATACTAGGGGGGGTACAACTGGGGGAATCAATGGTGGAGAAGGATCTGGGAGTTCTGGTAGATCACAAGCTTAATAATGGCATGAAATTCTAAGTTGCGGTTTCTAAAGCGAGCAAAATCCTCTCTTGTATTAAAAGAGGTATAGACTCCAGAGAAAGAGAGATATCATTTTACCCCTGTACAAATCATTAGAAAGACCTCATCTGGAATATGCAGTTCAGTTTTGGGCACCAATTCACAAAAAGAACATTGGGGAACTTGAGAAAGTACAGAGAAGGGCAACTAAACTGTTAAGAGGCATGGAGGAGATCAGCTATGAGGAAAAATTAGAGGAACTGAATTTATTCTCTCTTGAGAAGAGGAGATTAAGGGGGGATATGATCAACATGTATAAATACATCAGTGGTTCATATAGTGAACTCGGTGTAGAGCTATTCACCCTGAGGTCATCACAGAGGACAAGGGGGAACTCTTTACGTCTGGAGGAAAATAAATGTAATCTCCAAACACAGAAAGGTTTCTTCAAGAGCTGTTAAAATGTGGAATAGACTCCCTCAAGAGTTGGTTGTGGCCAGCTCAGTGGATTGCTTTAAAAAAGGCCTGGATTCTTTCTTAGATACATAGAACATAACTGGATACTAACATTTATAGGTAAAGTTGATCCAGGGAATATCCAATTGTCTCCTGGGGGATCAGGAAGGATTTTTTTTTCCCTGCAGGAGCAAAATAAATGTAATCTCCAAACACGGAAAGGTTTCTTCACAGTAAGAGCTGTGGAAATGTGGAATAGACTCCCTCAAGAGTTGGTTCTGGTCAGCTCAGTGGATTGCTTTAAAAAAGGCCTGGCTTCTTTCTTAGATACACAGAACATAACTGGATACTAACATTTATAGGTAAAGTTGATCCAGGGAATATCCGATTTCCTCTTGGGTGATCAGGACGGATTTTTTTTCCCTGCAGGAGCAAATTGGATCATGCTTTGCTGTTTTTCTTTGCCTTCCTCTGGATCAACTGTGGGTATAGGATTATAACTTTTTTTTTTTTTAAATTATTGAACTGGATGGACTTTTGTCTTTTTTCAGCCAGACTAACTATGTAACAAAGAAAAAGATAAGGAAATAATGAGCACTTGTGAGTACAGCCAATATTTTTTGGGGACTTTGTGAGCCATGGTAAGGTCCCTTGCCTAAAGCTGACCATAGATGACTTTCTTTTTTTTCAATCAGCCATGATTCCCTCCATCCACACAAATGATGTAAGTGGAAGAATCCTCCCCACTGTGCCATCGTGTTCTGATACTTCTCACTCCTAACAAGCCCGTGCAACATCAGTTGATCATTAGATTGACTTATTTGACATGGAAGTAATCACACATGGTTTGAAATTCAGCCCATCCCTGCTGAAGCAGCCATATTTTGATCCATCTATGGCCAGCTTATAGACGTCCCTCTTCCTCATCTCACAAAGTCAGGAGTTATGTTGGCCCATTGTCCATTTTTTTATTCCACTTTATTTTCCAAGATAACATCCCATGACTATGCTGCCTGGCAGAGATTTACGAATCACAAGTGTGGCTGGACAGAATGACAAATCCAGTATATTTTGCTGTTTTAATTCTGGGAATAAATAGCTGCTAGTATATACCAGTGCTGCTCTTTCTACATTTTGGATGGAAGGGTAAATAGACACAGGCAACGGGAGCTGCAGTTAGGGATGAAAGAGTTAAGAGCTGGCATCTGCTGTGAAGAGCGATCGTGTGGAAGCTTAGTCCCCCCCACCCTCCTGTGTCTACACTGCTGACTTCTAACATTGCACACCCTCTTTCTGTACAGGATCCCATACAGGAGAAAGGAGCACAGGGCTGGAAGACCACAGCACAGACACCACCATAGGATGACATAGACACCATTCCTCTTGTAACACCGTCCCTGACATGGAGACAAAGAAAACTACATCTCCCAGCAGGCACTGCATGAAGAAGTGGCAGTCACATGGGCTGTCGTAGCCAATCAAAGGTGAAACTGTGCTGTCTGCTTCCTAAGATAACAGACAGGAGGATACAGGTAGGATTGTACTTCATTTACTAAGGAGTGTTAACGGATGACATGCTCAACTGTCACTATAGGTGCTGCATTCTAACAATCTCACTTCCTGTATACTACAGCTAGGCTATTGTTTACCTACAATACTGATAATAGAAATGCTGCAGGACCTCTTAAAGTCAGGACTAGTTCTTCCAAAATAAAAACCATTAGTCTCATGGACGGTAAGCTTTTTGCATAACGTATATAGCTTTCAGAGGTGTGCTTATGTATGGTTGTGGGCTGTCCACAGACACTGCTGGATTTTCGTGACTTTACTGCACCATTCTTGGTTTCATCTGCAATCAACTTCACGATCAACGCATGTTTTTATATTACATTATTATCCTCTAGAACCCAAATATTTGTGTGTGGCTTCACAGTAGTCCATAAGGTAGCGTTTTAGGCTACATCCACGCCATTGCGCTACGTGAACATGCGCAAAATCGCAGTTATAAAAATGCACAAAAAAGTCGCACTTGCAGTACAATTTGTTAACATTTCTTTTTTGTGTTTGTTTTTATTTGAAAATCAATAACAATCAGTACATATATAGAAGATTTTATGGAAATAAAGGAAAAGTTCACCTTTTGTAACATGTTACACTCATATTCAGGGTGCAACATGTAACATGTTATAAATAGACAGCTAGTGGGGATCTTCTCCTCCCTGCTAGCTGTCACAATTTGTAACTGGTTGCCCTCCTGAGGATTTACCCCTCTTCCTGACCAGGCCATTTTTTGCGATACGGCAGTACGTTACTTTAACTGACAATTGCGCGGTCATGCAATGCTGCACCCAAATGAAGTTTGTGTCCTTTTTTCCCCACAAATGGAGCTTTCTGTGCGTGGTATTTGATCACCCGTGCATCTTTTTATTTTTTGCGCTATAAACAAGAAAAGACCAACAATTTTGAAAAAAGCAATATTTTTGACTTTTTGCTATAAAACATAGCCAGTAAAAAAATGTGGCATAAATTTAGGCCAAAATGTATTCCGCTGCATGTCTTTGCTAAAAAACAAATCCCAATACATGTAAATTAATTGGTTTACATGAAAGTTATAGCCTCTACAAATGGCGGCATATATACTGGAATTTTTTTAAACCGTTTTTTCTACTAGTAGTGGCAACTTATAGCAGGACTGCGACTGGCATTCTGACATTAGGGGAGAACTGACTAACTGCCACTGACATCCCCAGTGACACTAATACAGTGATCAGTGCTATTAAAAAGCACTGACACTGTACTAATGACACTGGGAAGGAACGGGTTAACATCTGGGGCAATCAAAGGGTTAACTGTGAACTATTTTTACTATGTAAGCATGCTGCTTTGTATTGCTCGGCTAATGGGCACTGATATACTGCACTGATGGGCACTGATACGCTGCACTGGTAATCAGGGCATTACTGATCAGTGCCCTGATTATCAGTGTAAATGTGTGCTGCCAGGATTGCCAGTTATCGGCTCTCCCTTTCTCACACAGTGACAGTGCATGAGGAAGGAAATGCCAATAACTGGAAAGTTTGTTTACGTATGCTCTGTTGTGATTGGACACAGCTGATCACATGGTAAAAGGCCACTGTGTGGCCCTTTACCCTAATCTGTGATCAGCTTTGTCCAAAGGATACAGAGCATCCAGAGGGGGGCGCAGGAGGTGGGGTTCTGGGAGGATGTTTATAGGTGCCCTCCCAGGCTAGACAACTGCGCTCTGTAGCTATCTTTCATTTCAGCTATGGTGCCGGTCGGAGGTGGTTAATCACAATGATGTCAGCATACAGGAAGGCCAGCTTCACACTTCCCCCTCTATGCCTAATCCAAGGCTGGCCATACACGTGTAGATTTTTGGACAAGAATATTCGTAAGAAAAGTTGTACAAAAATTCTTTGAACATTCGATGAATGGACAAATGTCATTCGAAAATTGTCTTTTTGCTTCTAATATTCGACTTTAACCACTTGCCTATAGGGCACTTATACGCCCTTCCTGCCCAGGCCAATTTTCAGCTTTCAGCACTGTCACACTTTGAATGACAATTGCACGGTCATGCAACACTGTACCCATATGAAATTGTTATCATTTTTTTGAGACAGAGCTTTCTTTCGGTGGTATTTAATCACATCTGGGTTTTCTATTTTTTGCTAAACAAACCAAAAAGATCTGAAAATTTAGAAAAAGAAGTTTTCCTACTTTCTGTTATAAAATTGTGTAAATTGAATGTAATTTCTGAACTATAACCAAATACACTGGTTGAAAATTTGATTGAGAAAAGTTTTCCTTCACCCCCCTTCGAATTTTCTCGTCACTGCCATCGTAAATGAACATCAATTTGAACCCACTAACGAATAGAAAATCAAATGAATATTCTTGAAACGAAAATTCCCAAACAAAAATCTATACGTGTATGGCCAGATTTACTCACAGCTAACCCAAGGTTTTCATATGGGTTAGCTGTGCTTTCCCATAGGCTTGTATGAAGTCTCTCGGTTTTGGTGTGGGTTAGTTGTGCTTTTCCTTAGACTTCAGTGAGGTCCTGTGGTTTCTGAAATCCCTGCATGCTGCAACTTTGATGAGGTTTTTGAAACTGCGCTGAAACTGCAGGACATTGTAAAAAAACATGGGACATCCTAAAAGTCTGCGGGAAAGTGCAGCAAACCCGCACAAAAGCTGCAGGATATCATAGAAGTCTATGGGTAAGCATAGCTAACCGCACAAAAAAGTATGACATCATAGAAGTCTATGGGAAAATGCAGCAGACCTGTATGAAAACCACAGGACATCATAAAAGTCTATGGGAAAACGCAGCAAACCCACACAAAAACCAAAAGAACACCGCGGGACATCATATAAGTTTATAGGAAAACTCAGTTAACCCACAAGAAAACAGTGGGACATCATGGAAGTCTATGGGAAAGCACAGTTAACCTGCATGAAAACCATGGGACATCATGGAAGTCTATGGGTAAGTGCAGCTAACTGCACAAAAACCATGGGACATCATAGAAGTCTATGGGAAAGTCCAGCAAATCCACAATAAAAACATGGGACATCATAGAATTCTATGGGAAAGTCCCGCAAACCCACACAAAAACCATGGGATATTATAGAAGTCTATGAGAAAGCACAGCAGACCCATACGAAAACCACCGGACATCATAGAAGTCTATGGGAAAGCGCAGCAGACCCATACGAAAACCACAGGACATCATAGAAGTCTATGGGAAAGTGCAGCAAACCCGCACAAAAACCACAGACTTCATAGAAGTCTGTAGGAAAGAGTAGCAAACCCACACAAAAACCACAAGAACACCGTGGGACAACAGCGGTTAGCTGCAAAACGCAGTGTGAAGCCTCTCTAAGTCCCTCTAAGTATTAATGTACATTGATGGTGTGATGACAACTGCATTTCAATATAAACCTTTGTACAAAATAGGGAATAACTGGACAGTATCTCATGTCGCTATTAAACTATAGCATAGTTTGAATGAGTAAAGCAAAAAAGAATAGGTGTGGGGATAAAGTTTAGACCCATTTGATAGAAACAGATATATGTACACACCAGAGGTTAACATGTCTGTAAGCAATTAACATGGTAGAAGAGTAATCAAGTGATTATCTCAGGTGAAGGTGGTGGAGCATATGGAGAGCAATCCAAGGGTGCCCATATATTCAATAACTCCAGTGTGCCTTGATCTTGGGCTGTAAGATGTTCAATACCCTCAATGTCTGCAATAGTCTACAGTGTATTAAAGTTGTTGTAAATGCTGAAGGTAAAAAACCTTCTGTGTGCAGCAGCCACCCTAATACTTACCTGAGCCCCATTGTGATCCAGCGATCCAAGAGCCTCTCATTGGCAGAGACAGTGACGGAAACCATTGTCAATCACAGCCAGTGAGCCAATGAGTAGAGAGAGTGGGTGGGGCTAAGCCGTGGCTCTGTGCGTGAATGGACACGCAAAGCAGCAGCTCACAAGTGGGCCATGCTTGGGTCCCCCTATAGCAAGCTGCTTGCTCTGGAGAATGCTAGGCAGGAGCAAGGGGCCATTAACACCGGAGAGGGACCTGAAAAGGGGAGGATCGGGGCTGCTCTGTGCAAAACCATTACACAGAGTAGGTAAGTATAACATACTTTTCCCTTCTCTTTAATATATTCCCCATGGTGTGGTCTAAATATCAATCTCTGGTTATACCTTCACAGCCTGATCATAGACGATAAGTGAATCTCTATAAGAGGGACATCCAGCGCATATGTTGCAGAGTGGAGAGTTACCTAGCGTGTTAGACCCACTGAAAACGGGTATGATCTTGCGGTGAATAAGGGGGAGCACGTGTTGGAGCACTAGTCCTATTTTCTTTCACCGCGCACAGAAGCACAAGCAATATATGTTTGATGGACTAATTTTGCATAAGGTTCTGAAATTGTTATATGCATGGACAGTCTAGTCACCATTATCATTGTGTTATTATTTAGTGTTTGGATGTTTGGATTTGAGTTCAATATAGAAACATCTGTGGAAGATTTTATAGCACCATGCTGTAGTCATGGCTGACTAGGTGCTGATTTGGCAGCTGATTGGTGGGAGTGACCGCTTGCTTTTGGATGAGCATGAGTTTGGACCAAACTCATGCTCATCACTAATGATGGATCCAAAAGAAATTGGATTGTAAAGTATATGGCCAGATTAAGGGCCTGTTCACACCAGGAGTGGTGGGACTGCACTGGATAAAATGCCTGGTTTCTGATTGGCTCAGCTCACACCACTGCATTGGGAATAAAGTACACTGAAAAAGGTACGGAATGCAGTACTTGATTCCAGCACCACACGGTGCTGTGCAAATTAATGTGCTGTGGTCAAGAGAACATAATGAAGTGTTACTTTGTACCATTTCAATAAAGTTTGCACAACAAAAACACTGCAATGAGGCATGATCAGTGCATCACCTCCACTGTCATCCAACTGCACACCAGAGAATGTGTTCTGGTGTAGCCGCTGACATGAATGGGCCCCTAAATGTTTGCATTAAATGGGAAAAAAAGGATAATATAATCCATGTAAAAGGCACACCATGCTTAGTCCATAACATTTCTGTTTTACAAATAATATTGTAACGAGCTTGGCAACATTGTTTTAAAAGTGTTTATACACTGATCAGCCATAACATTATGATCAATGACCGGTAAAGTCAATAAAATTGATTATCTGGTTACAATGGCTTCTTAACGTGGGTGGAATATATTAGGCAGCAAGTAAACCTGTTGCCCTTGAAGATGTTGAAAGCAGAAAAAATGGACAAGTGTAAGGATTTGAGTGATTCTGACAAGTGCTTAATTGTAATGGTTAGACAACTGGGTCAGATCATCTCCAAAACTACAGCTGTTGTGGGATGTTCCTGGTCTGCTGTGGTCAGGAACAGCCAAAAGTAGTCCAAGGAAGGAAAAGTGGTGAACTGGCAACAGGGTCATGGGAGGCCAAGGTTCATTGATGGACATGGGGAGCAAAGGCTGGCCAGTGTAGTCTGATCCAATAGAAGAGCTACTGTAGATCACATTGCTGAAATTGTTAATTCTGGTTCCGATAGGTGTCAGAACACACAGTGTATCGCAGTTTGTTGTGTATGGGGCTGCATAGCTGGTCGGGTGTCCATGCTGACTCGTGTCCACAGCCGAAAGCACTTGCAATGGGCACATGGACATCAAAACTGGACCACAGAGCAATAGAAGAAGATAACGAATCACTTTTTTTTTTACAATATTTGGATGACTGGTGTATATAGACAATTATGTATATACAGTATTTAGCAAGATTCAAATTATTACACGGTGAGAACCTGCACAAACTTGCAGGCATTCCTGAAATGGAAGAAAAACACGCTGCTCTTTAGCAGATGCATGGGGTGCAATTCATTCATAATGGTCATCTGCTTTAGTAAAACGCATGCACCAAACCGTATGGTGTCTTATCACCATGCAGTTCAGTGCTGTGCAAATTTAAAAAAGGGTCAGTGACTTCATTTCTCATGTTTTTTTGCAGATAGGGCAACCCATTGAAATGAATGGGCTGTTGTACCTATGCCTTACACATGCAAATGCGCATATATGAATTAGGCCTTATATTTATTATTTTACTGACATACCAGAAAAAGGAACCTAAATAGCTAAGGCAGAGAGGGACATCTATCATATTTATTTCCCCAAAGATGGCGTAAATTATTGCATTTAGTTTTATACATTTTGAAGACACTAGCACTTTAAAAGCAGGTATAAAAGTGCATTTATATACACTATATTGCCAAAAGTAGTGGGATATCCCTCCAAATCATTGGATTCAGGTGTTCCAATCACCTCTATGGCCACAGGTACAGTTGTGTTGAAAATAATAGTAGTCAGACATCACTAACCTGATCAATCACTGTTTTTGGTAGAAATTATATTTCTACATGGCAAATAATTTACTAGCGGGTGTTATGATCCGCCAGGTGGTGCCTCTGGCTGCCCACTTGATAGACCTACCCAAAGCATGGAGTCTAAGTCCCGGTCTGTGCTTTCACCAGGGCCCCTGATGGTGGGGATGGACTTGAAACAGACCAGGACCAGGTCACGACTTCTGAGCAGGCCCGCCAGTGGCACAGGGAACCTCCGGGGATGTATAGGTACCGAGAGAGCCAGATGTGAGGAGGCCGGCAGGACCTAGCAGGATGGATCACGAGTAGTGATCCCGTGGGGTAGGCGAGGTACAGAATCGGCAGGCGGAGAATCGTCAGGTCAGACGCAGGGTCAGCAGGATAAGTCAGTCCGTAGATAGGTCAAACAAGCCGGGAGTCAGGATGGGAGAAGGCAGAGTAGTCAGGACAATCCGGGTCAAATACAGGAGAAGGCAGAATAGTCAGGACAATCCGGGTCAAATACAGGAGAAGGCAGCGTAGTCAGGGTCAATCAGGGTCAATAGCTCAGGTACAGGACTCAGGAACTCAGATAGACCTTGCGGCGATCAGTGACGGTGCAGCTTTAAATATTGCGCCCTGCACTGTCATTGGGCGCCCAGGACGCGCCCCCGGGCTGTCATTGGCCGCCCGAGGCGCGCCCGCGGCTCCTACTGTGCATGCGCGGCATCCTGTCATCTACGGCTCGCCGGGACCTGGTGCTTGTGTCCCAGCGTGAGCCGTCGCCAGTGCGCGTGTGCCGGCCGACAGGACGCCGCGATCCCTGACAGCGGGTGTAGTAGAGTAATAGAAATCCAACAGACCCAACAGTCATGACCAGGGGCGGACTGACAACTCATGGGGCCCCTGGGCAATAGGGGATCATGGGGCCCCTGTGTCCTTGCCCATACCAATGAAAGGTACCAGGGGCATCTCATGGGGCCCCCTACTGACCCCGGGCCCTCGGGCAGTGCTCGAATGGTCAGTCCGCCTCTGGTCATGACATGCATGCTGCTGATTCTGTGTAATTGAATCACTAATTGAAAGGGGCATGTTCAAAATAATAGCAGTGTGGAGTTCTATTAGTGAGGTCATTCATTCTTTGAAAAACAGGTGGCAATTATTGCCCTTATTTAAGTAAGGAAGGCAGCAAATGTTGTACATGCTGGTTACAGTGCATTTCTCTCTGAAATTCTGAGGAAAATGGGTCATTCCAGACATTGTTCAGAAGAACAGCGTACCTTGTGAAGAGGTTACAATTTGCCAAAGAGCACATTGACTGGCCTAAAGAGAAATGGCGCAACATTTTGTGGACTGATGAAAGTAAGATTGTTCTTTTTGGGTCTAGTGGCCGGAGACAGTTTGTCAGACGACCCCCAAACATTGAATTCAAGCCACAGTACACTGTGAAGACAGTGAAGCATGGTTGCGCAAGCATCATGATATGGGGATGTTTCTCATACTACGGTGTTGGGCCTATTTATCGCATACCAGGGATCATGGATCAGTTTGAATACATCAGAATACTTGAAGAGGTCATGCTGCCTTATGCTGAAGAGGAAATGCCCTTGAGATGGGTGTTCCAACAAGACAACGACCCCAAACACACCAGTAAACGTGCAACATCTCGGTTCCAGACCAACAAGATTGACGTTATGGAGTGGCCAGCCCAATCTCCGGATCTTAATCCAATAGAAAACTTGTGGGGTGACATAAAAAATGCAGTTTCTGAGGCAAAACCAAGAAATAGAGAAGAACTGTGGAATGTAGTCCAATCTTCCTGGGCTGGAATACCTGTTCACAGGTGCCAGAAGTTGGTTGACTCCATGCAACACAGATGTAGAGCAGTTCTCAGAAACAATGCTTATACAACTAAATATTAATTAAGTGATTCAAAGGAAAGCAAAATCTTCAAACATTTTTCAGTTTATATAGTGAATGTCTGAGTTTGTAAAGAAGAATACAAACACTGCTATTTTTTTGAACAGTCTAATATTCACTTTTCTTAAATTTTTTTAGAGGAACAACACAAATTTGATATATTTTTCTTCATGTTTTGATTTGGAATAGAATGTGCACTGTTCCCAATGCATTTATGTGTATGGAAATAAAAGCTATTAGAAGGATTTTGAGCTTTATTCTCTTTTTTCAACACACTGCTATTATTTTGAACACAACTGTATATAAAATCAAGCACCTAGGTATGCAGACTGCTTCTACAAACATTTGTGAAATAATGGGTCACTTTCTGGAAGGGGGGGGGGTGTGGCTTGACTTGCAATGAAGACAGGTGCACACTAGAGGAGCTCTGTGCAGCCCGAGGCAAATTGTCTCACTACTCTTCAGGGTCCCGCGCCCTTTGTCCCTTGACATCTTCCAGTGCCTGTAGCACTTCAGAAATCTTTAAATCCCAATCCGCTTCTGAGGAACTGGTAAGAGTGGCAGATATCTCTGACCATCCTCTCACATACTCTGACATGACTGTGATTGCTGCAGACATTAAAAATACCCTCTCCTCACCTATTACAGAACTCAAGTAACAAGTAGGTGCTACGCCCAGAAATAATCCCCAAGGATGTGGAATGTCCGTGCTCTGGCTCTGTGTGTCTTCACAACACAGAGGCACCTGAATGATGAAGATTGGTATAGCCGGCACTCTTTTTCCTGAATATTAAACTTTATTGAAGGAGTAAAATGTGTATATAAAATGGCTTACGTGTTTCTGCAATAAGTCATAGCCATGTCTTTCACTAATTGTAAATAATATAGATCCTCCACCAAGATTGTCCTATTTGCTATGGACATATACGTAGTTATATTTAGTGTTCAATATTCTGAATGGTAAAATGTAGCTTTTCCTTTGAACTGGTGACTCATGGATATCTCACTGAGCCAGGCCCATATATTGGACAGTCCCATGGGTTTTGTGACTGAGAATGGAATTTAGCCCTTCCCACTCTTCATTGAGCTGATTAGTATCTCATTACAGTTCTTTGTCAGGAACCTCCCACTTGCCCCCACAAGTGGATTGCAAAACATATTCATAGTTTATTCAAGTTGGTATAGTATTAATAACCTAACTGACTGAACCTCTTGCAGACCTCCCTGGCTGAGGGGTGTTGTTTTTCTATCTTACTCTCTCTTCTCCCGCACCCCTTTTTTTTTTTTATTTGTTTCTTTTGGGCTGACATTTGTGCATTTACTATACAATGGCATATGCCTCTCTCAGGAAATGCCCTACATTAATTTCCCACAATGTTAGGGGACTAAATGTTCCAGAAAAAAAGAGTTCAACTTCTCCATGAGCTTAAGAAAGTCAAACCCTCTTTTGTTTTTCTGCAAGAGACCCACTTCCTTGCACGCGCTATACCAAACCTCTCTATAATAAATTCTTTCCTACAGTCTTTCGTGCCTCTAACTCCCACACTAAATCTAAGGGTGTTTCCATACTACTCAGCAACCATGCAGACTTTGAGGTGTTGCAACATCTAGCTGATCTTGAAGGTAGATTCCTATTTGTCAGCATCCACAGTACTCTTTTAAACCTTGCTAATGTATACTTCCCTAATTCAGCCCACATCTCCTTTTGTCACAAAGTGGTGGAGGAACTAAAGAGTTTTGCTACAGGATGCATCTTGCTGGGGGGTGACTTTAATGTACCGCTAAACCCTATACAGGATACCTCCAACGGCAAAGCTTATGCAACTTATAGGATCTTTAAGAGACTTAAATCCCTATTGAGCTCCTTAACTTTACTTGACGCATGGCTAACGGTTAACCCCACAGGCAGAGATTTCAGTTTTTGCTCGCCACCACATAATAAATATTCCTGCATTGATTGTATTTATTACCAGAAGACTCTTTTATTCTGAAATCTGCATCTATAGGTCTTCAAACTATATCTGACCATGCCCGTTTCTGTTTTTCCCTGAAGTTTTCTAACCTTCCCTCCAGATCATGCAATTGGAAACTGAACCCTTCCTTGCTCACAGACCCTTCAATACTTACTCATATTTCAGACTCTATCCAGTCGTATTTTAACCTAAACTCTTCCAAAGAATTGTCCCCCTTAACACTTTGAAAAGCACATAAATGTGTTATTAGTGAAGAATTAATTAGCCTGGGAAGTAACCGTAAGAGAGACTCTGAAAATTAGATTTCAAAATTGGTTGAGACAATCACTCATTTAGAACTGCAGCATAAACAATTGTTAGCACAAGATACGGCTTCTGAACTGTTAGTGGTGCACCATAAATTGCAATCTATATTAGATCTAAAGGCTAAGAAATGGATTACATTCTATTATGAACACAAAATCAAGAGTGGCAAGTTCCTTGCTAAGACCCTGAAATCGAACTCCTTGGCATCAAACATTTTTGCTATTAAGACCCAATATGGTAAATTGACACATTACAGAGGAAATAGTTAAGGAATTCCACAATTATTACACAATTTCTATCTAAACATATTGTCCCTGAACAAGTGAGTTTTATGCCAAGTGGGGAAGCTAAAGACAATGTAACTAAAGCCCTCAACATGATCCATAGAGCTAGTAGGGATACATTCAAGGGCTTTCTTGTGTCCCCAGATGCGGAGAAGGCTTTTAATAGAGTGACCTGGGACTTTTTACTAGCAGTCTACAGATACATAGACCTCCCATCTCCATCTAATATGATGTCATGGATCTCTTCACTTTATTTTAACCTGATGGTCAAGTTGAAAATCAATGGCATTTTTTCTGATGCAGTGTTAATAAGAAACGGGTCCAGGCAAAGATGCCCTCTGACACCCATCTTATTCATTCTGACACCAGAACCCTTTTGTCTGTACAGTAAACCAACTCACTTCTATTAAAGGCTTTCTGATAGGGAACAGGACTTATAAGATAGCGGTTTACGCAGATGATCTTTTGTTCTTCCTAACCTATCCCCATACCTCTATCCCACAAAATACATTTCTTTACATTTCTTTCTCAGTTGGAAACTCTCTGCTTGTGGGGCGAACTGGTTGAAAAAATGACCTGTTCGATATGTACAAGTTTGCAACATTCCACTAAGCATGACACCCACAGATTCTGAGTACAATGGGAAACTAGACTTAACACCAAATTTTCTGGTGGTCAATGGACCAATACTTGTATTTTGGCACATAAATGCTCTATAAGCTCAAGATCTCAAGAAACTTCCTACAAATTGCTGACTAACTGGTGTGTTACCCCCTGTTAACTCAAAAATGGTTCCCACATGTCTTGGATATCTGTTGGAGATGTGGACATGATGTTGGCGATCTTTTGCATATCTGGTGGGACTGTCCCTTGATAAAACCTTACTCAACTGATTGTTCACATCTCTTACACCTGCCTGCTGCCTATTACATATTTCTGACTATCCCCTGAAATGTTACAAACGTTCTTTGACTATACATCTACTGAATGCAGCTAAGGCCATAATACTTCACCACTGGAAATCTGCACAAACCCGAACTATTAGGGAATGGCTACACGAGGTAGATAATGTTTATGTGACGTGGAAGAAACGGTAGCCACTGAATTGACCGAGAAATACCGTAAACTGTGGACTGCCTGGTTTTTGTTTCGATATTCTGAGGATTTTGATCAGTGGGTTGCTGGATAATGTATACTTTAATGTTTTGTAACTCCTTTTTTATATGGCTTACTGCCCTGAAATAACCCTTTTATACTGCTTACAGTTATTTATCTACTTGCTAATATTTTGTCATTGTGTATGCTTGCAACTCTACGAATTCTTCATTATGATCACCCAAGACATTGGTCACTGCCATCATTGTCAAAATTTGTTTCTTCTTCTTATATTTTGGATAACGTTCCTGAGCCATTGGTTTGAGGCTGTTATTTCTTATTCTGTGATGTTGATACTTACCCAAACTGTGTCCATATCATGCAATGCTAATGGCTGAAAAGTATCTCAATCTCGTTGTGTCTACCCTTTTTCTCTTCTACCCTTAAATTGTGCATTCTGTACTTTTGTATTTTGTTTGAAATAAAAATTCTATTGTAAAAAAAAAAAAGGGGGCCACTCTTAGGAGCTCAGTGAATTCAAGTGTGGTACCATGATAGGTTTCTACCTATTCCACAAGTGAAATTATCCTGCTACTAAATATTCCATGGTCAACTGTTAGTGGTATTATAACAAAGTGGAAGCAACTGGGAACAACAGCAACTCAGCCACAGAGTGGTAGGCCACCTAAAATGACAGAGCAGGGTTAGCGCATAGTGCGCAGAAGTCACCAACTGTCTGCAGAGTCAATAGCTAAAGATCTGCAAACTCCATGTGGCTTTCAGATTAGCACAACAACAGTTCATAGAGGGCTTCATAGAATGGGTTTCCATGGCCGAGCAGCTGCATTCAAGCTGTACATCCCCAAGTGCAATGCAAAACGTCAGATGCAGTGGTGTAAAGCACACCGCCACTGGACTAGAGAGCAGTGGAGACTTGTTCTCCGGAGTGACGAATCTCTGTCTGGCAATCTGATGGACGTGTCTGGGTTTGGTGGTTGCCAGGAGAACGGTACATGCCTGATTGTATTGTGCCAAGTGTACAGTTTGATGGAGGGGGGATTATGGTGTGGGGTTGTATTTCAGGAGTTTGGCTTTGTTCTAGTGAAGGGAACTCATAAGACCCCAGCATACCAAGACATTTGGATGATTTCCTGCTCCCAAATTTGTGGGAACAGTTTGGGGATGGCCCCTTTCCTGTTCCAACATGACTGCACACCAGTGCACAAAGCAAGGTCCATAAAGACATAGATGAGCGAGTTTGGGGTGGAGGAACTTGATTGGCCTGCACAGAGTTCTGACCTCAACCTGATAGAACACCTTTGGGATGAATTAGAGTGGAGACTGCACCTCACAAATGCTCTTCTGGAAGAATGGTCAAACATTCCCATAGACACACTCCTAAACCTTGTGGACATCATTTCCAGAAGAGTTGAAGCTGTTGTAGCTGCAAAGGGTTGCCAACTCAATATTGAACCCGACGTACCAAGACTGGGATGCCATAAAGTTCATGTGTGTGTAAAGGCAGGCATCCCAATACTTTTGCCAATATAGTGTATTTTTACTACATAAAAATGTGCTGCAGTAACTTAAAAACTACATAACTACATACAAATGTGCTGCGGAAGTCCAGTCAAAATTAAAAAAATAAAATAAAAGCCAGCAGCTACAAAAACTGGTATGGTCTTGTATTGGTTTTGGAGGGGACCCCACGCCATTTTTTTTTTTTCAATTTTGGCATGGGATTCCCCTTTAAAATCCATACCCACTCCTTGACAGCCATGCTGTGTAATGGTTTTTAAGAACGCCGGTGGACACCCACTCCTTAGCAACCAGCTAAAGTCACAAACTGCATAAAAATGCAAAAAAAACCCCATAGCAAAAATAGGTGTGAAAAACAAAATGCCCCCAGAAAGTGAATCAACCACCATTTGTATATATGTGAACCTAGCCTGAAACAGCCATGCTGCTGTTTGCATGTGTTACATAACCTCCAACATCTGCCATAGCTGCCTTTACATGTATTAAATCTAATGACTGGCTTCATCGCACTGGAGGCATAGCTGCAGGAGGAATACTAAAGAAATGTACATAGGCTGACTACCCTACCATAAGTTGGTTTTGGCTTGCTACTTGTTCCAAATGCTTACAAGTGTACATATTTTTGAACTATTGGCTGGAGTATCCCAAAATACTCTTGAACTACTAGACTGTCCTGCTTCATATTTCATGTCAGTTGAGTCCTTTACCACAGTAGGGAGATTTTGTGATTGAGTAACTGCTTTTTAATAACCTGGGATGATGGTGTGCATTTTTGTACCAATCACACTACTGGGTGTCTATGCTGGACCACTAAACAAAGAAAAAGAACTGTGGCAATACAGACACAAACTAAAGCTATTCTTTATGAAAATATAAAAAAAAGTGTTTTTTATGTCAATGCAATAAAACCAGGCAAACCATCAATATACAGTATCTCACAGAAGTGAGTACACCCCTCACATTTTTGTAAATATTTTATTATATCTTTTCATGTGACAACACTGAAGAAATGACACATTGCTACAATGTAAATTAGTGAGTATACAGCTTGTATAACAGTGTAAATTTGCTGTCCCCTCAAAATAACTCAACACACAGCCATTAATGTCTAAAGTGCTGGCAACAAAAGTGAGTACACCCCTAAGTGAAAACGTCCAAATTGGGCCCAAAGTGCCAATATTTTGTGTGGCCACCACTATTTTCTAGCACTGCCTTAACCCTCTTAGGCATGGAGTTCACCAGAGCTTCACAAGTTGCCACTGGAGTCCTCTTACACTCCTCCATGACGACATCACAGAGCTGGTGGATGTTGGAGACCTTGCACTTCTCCACCTGCCGTTTGAGGATGCCCCACAGATGCTCAATAGGGTTTAGGTCTGGAGACATGCTTGGCCAGTCGATCACCTTTACCCTCAGCTTCTTTAGCAAGGCAGTGGTCATCTTGGAGGTGTGTTTGGGCTCGTTATCATGTTTGAATATGCCTGTGACCCACTCCCCGAAGGGAGGGAATCATGCTCTGCTTCAGTATGTCACAGTACATGTTGGCATTCATGGTTCCCTAATGAACTGTAGCTCCCTAGTGCTGGCAGCCCTCATGCAGCCCCAGACCATGACACTCCCACCACCATGCTTGAATGTAGGCAAGACACACTTGTCTTTGTACTCCTCACCTGGTTGCCACCACACACGCATCTGAACCAAATAAGTTTATCTTGGTCTCATCAGACCACAGGACATGGTTCCAGTAATCCATGTCCTTAGTCTGCTTGTCTTCAGCAAACTGTTTGCGGGCTTTCTTGTGCATCATCTTTAGAAGAGGCTTCCTTCTGGAATGACCGCCATGCAGACCAATTTGATGCAGTGCGCAGCGTATGGTCTGAGCACTGACAGGCTGACCCCTCTCCCCTTCAACCTCTACAGCAATACTGGCAGCACACATACGGCTATTTCCCAGAGAACCTCTGGATATGACGCTGAGCACGTGCACTCAACTTCTTTGGTCGATCATGGCGAGGCCTGTTCTGAGTGGATCCTGTCCTGGCAAACTGCTGTATGGTCTTGGCCCCCGTGCTGCTGCTCATTTTCAGGGTCTTGGCAATCTTCTTATAGCGTAGGTCATTTTTATGTAGACCAACATTTCTTTTTTTTCAGATCCTCAGAGTTCTTTGCCATGGGGTGCCATGTTGAACTTCCAGTGACCAGTATGAGAGAGTGATAACACCAAATTTAACACACTTTGCTGCCCATTCACACCTGAGACCTTGTAACACTAACGAGTCACATGACACCGGGGAGGGAAAATGGCTAATTGGGCCCAATTTGGCCATTTTCACTTAGAGATGTACTCACTTTTGTTGCCAGCGGTTTAGACATTAATGGCTGTGTGTTGAGTTATTTTGAGGGGACAGCAAATTTACACTGTTATACAAGCTGTGCACTTACTACTTTACATTGTAGCAGGGTGTCATTTCTTCAGTGTTCCCACATGAAAAGATGTAATATATTTACAAAAATGTGAGGGGTGTACTCACTTCTGTGAGATACTGTATAATGAACATCATAATACACACACCTGGTCCTTCCCCTGTTCCCTCCCAACCTCCCCCCCCATATAAGACCACCCAGTGACCCCACACCACAATCCTCATACTCCAGATGATATATGTGATGATCACAAATCGGCACCAAGACCCTAATAAGTAAGGAACCACCCTATCTAATAAACTAACATGGTAATTGGAGGTCAGCGCTCAATCTGAATCGCATTTCAATGTCACACCCACAACATCTGATAACGAAAAACAAATGTCCCCACAAAATAAAAGGATGGGCAATCCTGTTATGCAGTTACTTGTGAATCTATAATGATGGGGATGGCTGGAGCAAAGTCCACTGAACAGATGTGGCAGTTCAGAGCAATTGTAGCCGGCTGATGCAGTTCATGCACAAAGGATGGCACCACATGGATGGCCCAGGCTGCATACCTATACATCTGTGTGCAAAAGCACTCAAACAGTTTTCACCCCTCTTGGTGTTCTGGATATCGATACTGAAATTTTATAGATGGGCAACTCCTATCCTCATATTGATTAGTGGTTCCAAATTAATTACTGCAGTAGGGAACAGACGCAAAAAGATACTCAGCATCTTTCCAAATAACTGTTCTGTTTATTCAGCACAACTGAATTTTTTTCATACACATGATTATGTAGGTATCACATTAATATTTCATTGGTACATTTATGGTAACAAGGGGTGTTACATAGGCAGGCTAATTTCTAATCAGGATTTGAAGGAATGCAAACATGTAATGAAAACATTATTAGTGCCGTGTGCGCAATGAGTGCAGTGTACAACACGTAGGCAAAACATACAAAATAGAATACAATTTTATGCTAAATTACAAATTTCCTTTACACTCGGGACTAAGCTGTCTCCAAATGCAGGCTCCAAGGCAGTGATGGTGAAGTAGCCGCTGTATAACAGGAGCAGGTGCAACGAGGAGTCCCTTCGCTATGTATGCAGCCAAATCCAGCTCTAAACCTCTCAACCCGCTGGTATAGAGACTGATCAGAGCTGCTATGGCCAGCTAATGCAGTTTGTGCATGCTGGACCTCTGGCTGGATGTAGCTGTATACACACTTTAGGCACTAGCTTGCCTTGCTGAATGTGTCATGTTGGAGAAGGATGCAACTATGGGAATCTGTGACTTAACTAAATGATTTTACAATGACAGAGACCAACACTGATTAAGGAGGAACATGGTAGGAACAAGGAGAGTTTACCTGGAATGTACCAAACAGCAATAAACGGAAAGTTAGAAACTGAACAGGTAAAACAATAACAGCAAGATACAGTACAGTTCAATGCAGAAACTGAAAAATACTTATAGGCTGGACAGAAAATCAAACATTTCAGGTTGACCATATAGGCTAAAAGACTTTCTCATTTACAGTGCCTTGAAAAAGTATTCATACCCCTTGACATTTTACACATTTTGTCATGTTACAACCAAAAACGTAAATGTATTTTATTGAGATTTTATGTGATAGACCAACTTAAAGAGGCACATAATTGTCAAGTGGAAGGAAAATGATAAAAGGTTTTCAAAATTTTTTACAAATAAATATGTGAAAAGCGTGGCGTGCATTTGTATTCAGCCCTCCTAGTCAATACTTTTGTAGAACCACCTTTTGCTGCACTACAGCTGCAAATCTTTTTGGGGATGTCTCTACCAGCTTTGCACATCTAGAGTGAAATTTTTGCCCATTCTTGTTTGCAAAATAGCTCAAGCTCTCTCAGATTGGATGGAGAGTGTCTGTGAACAGCAATTTTCAAGTGTTGCCACGGATTCTCAATTTGATTTAGGTCTGGACTTAGACTGGGTAATTCTAACACATGAATATGCTGTGATCTAAACCATTCCATTGTAGCTCTGGTGAACCTCCACCCCAGTCTCAAGTCTTTTGCAGACTCTAACAGGTTTTCTTCTAAGATTTCCCTGTATTTGGCTACATCCATCTTCCCATCAACTCTGACCAGCTTTCCTATCCCTGTTTAAGCAAAGCATCCCCTCAACATGATGCTGCCACCAACATGTTTCACGGTGGGGATGGTGTGTTCAGGGTGATGTGCAGTGTTAGTTTTCCACCACAAATAGTGTTTTGCTTTTAGGCCAAATTGTTCAATTTTGGTCTCATCTGACCAGAGCACCTTCTTCCACATGTTTGCTGTGTCCCCCACATGGCTTCTCGCAAACTGCAAACAGGACTTCTTATGGCTTTCTTCCAAAAATGCCTTTCTTCTTGGCAGTCTTCCATAAAGGCCAGATTTGTGGAGTGCATAACTAATAGTTGTTAATAGTTGTGGATCTCTGCAGCTCCTCCAGAGTTACCAAGGCCTCTTGGCTGCTTCTCTGATTAATACTGTCCTTGCCCACCCTGTCAGTTTAGGTGGACTACCATGTCTTGGTAGGTTTGCAGTTGTGTCATACTCTTTCCATTTTCGGATGATGGATTGAACACTGCTCCGTGAGATGTTCAGAGCTTGGGATAATTTTTTATAACCTAACCCTGCTTTAAACTTAACATAACTTAACAACTTTATCCCTAACCTGTCTGGTGTGTTCCTTGGCCTTGATGATGCTGTTTGTTCACTAATGTTCTCTAACAAAACTGTGAGGACTTCACAGAACAGTTGTATTTATACTGAGTTTAAATTACATACAGGTGGACTCTACTAAATAGGTGACTTCTGAAGGCAATCAGTTCCACTAGATTTTAGTTAGGGATATCAGAGTAAAGAGGGCTGAATACAAATGCACACCACACTTTTCAGATATTTATTTGTGAAACATTTTGAAAACCATTTATCATTTTCCTTCCACTTCACAATTAGACCAACACAAAGTGGCACATATCACATAAAATCCCAATAAAATACATTTATGTTTTTGGTTGTAATATAACAATGTCAAGGGGTATGAATATTTTTTCAAATAAAAAACATAAATGTGCAGCGCTGTTAAAACCAATAAATAAATACATATATAAACATGTAAGAAAGTGCACACAAATATATAAAGTGACACTGTGCATCTATGTATGTGCCACTAGAATATGTGGCCAATATAAACGTGAAAGAAACACTGTGTCTAAAACATAAGTTCAGAGTGCAGGTGTGAACAAGATCTCAAATGATCTTCTGGTATCCAAAAGACACAGATTGTGGATAAGGTGAGACAATTAAAGTGTAGATTGCGCACTCACCAGATACGCAAACTTTTTGCGCATTTGTATGATATAATAAGGACATCAGACATCAGACATCTCATCAAAAAGGTCTGGTCAGATCTGGTCAATGCCTCCTTCGCTATCCCACGGTTTGCACTACGCCTTCCCAAATGGTAACCACTCTGCGGATGTACCTGGCTCCCACAGGAGCTCAGAAAGAAACAACAGAGGAGGCCAGTAGTGCAATATTGCCTTAGGATGTTTATTCCACACAATGGGTATGTATACAGCAAGAAAGCAAATAAAATAGATTACTGACCGATTGCAAGCTGCTGCCGGGACCCCTTGTGGTGCCGGCGGTAAGGCGTCAAAACAGCTACAGCCTGACTCTGACGCGTTTCGAGCAAGTGCTCTTAGTCATAGGGTGTCCTGGCCATGAGCTGTTGATGCCGCACTGTCCTTTAAGTAGTGGGAGTGGTGCGTGTATCATTGCCACGCGCCATCTTCCCAGAGATAAATGTCCTCACAAGCGGCGCTATTTTGGCGTAGTCCGGACTGACTGCACATGTGCGAGCGTGTGTCAGATCCCGGAAACATCGCTATACCATCATATAGGATCACCAGATAAAAACATGTTACCATGGAGATATTACAATCCAGTGTAAGTCCCGGACCCAATTTCAAATAAATAAATAAATACCAAAAATGGGGGGTATACCAATTAAACGGCAATTCTCTCAGGTATGGCTACATAAAAGAAAACTTAATTTATCCTTATTAAAAAGGACTTTATTGTTCCAGTCCAAGGATAAAATAATACTTTAAAATTAAAATTATATCTAAGCATATAGCTACATATAGCACAGGTGATCCTATATTGGTAATGTTACACATATTGCACCTTGCAAAAAGATTTTTTATGACTTATTGCAACATGATCGTACTTGATATAAAGGATATTCATAAATACATCAAAGCAAAGAGATATATGTCACACTAAATATCTTATTGTGTGGCATTTCAGAAAGGCATTAGTATGATTTGTTAATATTATCTATCTAATAAAACTACATATGTAACTATGCAGTACCTATAGGCATATTACAATAGTATATGTATATGCATGTATGCTATTATTTATGATCTATAGCACATTTATTATAAGATATATAAAAATAAAAATAAGATATAAAAAAGGATAAATATAAATATCCCGTATCTTATAATATCTTGTAAAAATGCATATATACATGCATATATAAAATCTGTCAATAATTGTAAACGTATAGTGATACATATATCGTATATAACGTATAGTGATACATATATCACATAAATATCCCATATCTTATAATATCTTGTAAAAATGCATATATACTTGCATATATAAGTGGACGCTGCAATAACCTATTCCATCAGATGATTACGCCAAGTAAATAAATGGCTAAAAAATAATAAACTACATGGGCCTGATGGCATTGTGGCAGGTTACTACAAAAAGTTTGCTGACCAACTCATTGCGCACAAAAGCCTTCAACAGTATCTCGAAGGGAGGTATGTTCAGGAGGGAGGCATTATTTGTTTCTATTTCTGTGGTTCCTAAACACCTTTTTTTTTTTTCTTTTTTTTTTTATTTAAATATTTGTATTTGTAGTATTTGTATTATAAAATACATATTCTATCATTACTCACATATACCATACAAAATCATTCCTTTTATCCCTTTCTATCATTATTCCCTTACCCCCCTAAATAGAAACCCCCCACTCTGCATTTCTCCATAGCATCTTTTCCTTAGTAAGAGGTACTTCCACCTATCCCACTCTACTGCTTCATATTTTTCACCTTGGACACAAAATCTTCCCATTTTCCCCACCTCCCATAATATAACCCCATCTTGTCTTCTTGCATATAATACAATTTCTCCATCTTGCATATCTGATTCACTCTTTCCACCCAATCCTCTTCTCTCGGCACCTCTGAGTTATGCCAAAACTTAGGTATCAACCCCTTTGCCACATTTAGATAGTACCATATACCCGAGTCCTTATATTTGTTCACTGATAGCTCTATTATGTAATAGACACAACTCTGGATCCAATCCTATCTTTATCCCAGAGATTTTCCCAATTAAATAAACCACTGTCTGCCAAAAATCTTGAATCTTTGGACACTCCCACCATATGTGCCTATCTTTCCACACCCCTGGCAACACTCTGATGTATTCTCCCCACACATCTTATATTCAACATTCGGTGAAATGTGCCATCTTGTTAAACACTTATAATTAACCTCCACCTCTCTCATGCTTACATTTTCATGTGTTAATCTATATATTTTTCTCTGTTTGTCTTCATCGATTTCTATCCCCAACTCCCTTTCCCATTTTACTATATACATTGGTTTTGTGTGTGTATCTAACTCAGTGAGAATCTTATAAACTTTTGCCGTGCCCCGCTTCCCATCCCCACGTGACTCCAACAACCTCTCAAACAAGTTCCAATCTTTTCTCGATCTCAAAGGTTTCGGAAGACTCCTAACAAAGTGTTTTAATTGGTGATATCTCCACTCGTCTATCTTAATAAAAAGTTCCCTTTTATCCTTTTTCAAATCCTTAAGTGTTCTCAATTCCTGCCCTTCCATGATATCCCTCAATTGGATATCCTCCTTTTTAAACCATTTTCCTGTGGCTTCCTCCCTACCTGGAGGAAAATACTCCGTGTTCCTTAGTGACATTAATTGTGAATTAAAATCCCATTTCATGAGCTTATGCAAATTATCCCAAACCTTTAAAATATTTACTGTATAAACACTCGTGGTATCTTTTAATCCTCTATATTGTGCTGAAACCCATATGATTTTACTCAAATTAACTCCACTTAATTCGTTTTCAATTTTAACTCACCTTTTCCCCTCTGGGTTGTGTGTCCAGTTATAAATTCTTGCATGAAGTGCTGCTCTATAATACCTCTTAAAATCTGGCACTCCCAATCCTCCCTTCTCTTTATTTCTACTCAACAGATCATAAGATATCCTGTTTTTTTTATTTTTCCAAATATATCTTATTAGCATCTTTTTAATCACCTTAAAAAAAACCTCTGGAAGTTTAATTGGGATCATCTGGAATTTGTATAGGATTTTAGGTACTATCACCATTTTTATCAGATTTATGCGCCCCATCCAAGACGGGTTACCTCCTCCCAATTTCTTAAGTTCCTCCTTAATCTCATTTAAAAGTGAGATATAATTTATCTTGTACAAATCCGTATATAAAGCAGTGAGTTTAACCCCTAAATATTTTATCTCTCTATCTTTCCATATAAAAGGGAATTCTTTTTGTATCTTTTCTTTTTCACTATTTGGTAGATTTACATTTAAGATCTCAGCCTAAACCCCAAATTAATACCACCTCCTGGTCTGATTACAGGCTAATCTTCCTCCACAACTAGGATGTTAAATTGCTAGCCAAAATACTAGCACTTAAGGATCAATTCAGTTGACAATGTGTCAAGCTGGGATCATGTATGTAAGATCATACACCTCACTTACCATGTCAAAATCAAGAATATCCTTATCTTCTTCTTCCATCCTTAGATCTCAGAAAAGCTTTAAATTCAATATGATGGTCTTGTCTTTCATATCTATTGCCTAAACGGAGATTAGGTCCTAATACTGTATCTGTAGTTGGGTTGCTTTCTTATATACTTCCCTGTATGGTTACGTCTGATAGTCTGGTTTCAAGTCAACCACCGTTCCAGTGCTTAGTGGCACTAGATAAGAATGCTTTCTTTCCCCACTCCCTTTTCACCTTTCTCATTGAACCCTTGGCTCAGTTAATAGGAGCAAATCCAATTGTTACAGGGATTTCTGTTTCAGACACTGATCATAGGATAAGTTTATTTGGTGATGATGTGATCCTTCATCTCACCAATCCTGTTACCTCCTTGCCAATTCTTTTAGCTATACTCTTTAGATTCATTTTAACTCTAGTCTTTGACTGAATGAGCCAAGTGTAAAGCACTCAATATATCCCTTCCAACGCCACAATTCCTGTGGCTTCCTGAATATTTACCCTATCTAGGAATATCCTTCATAACATCCAATGATACTCCTTATTCCACAAATAATCCTTTGCTGATACGTAGGCTTACAGCCTGGAATAATTTACATATCTCCTGGTTGGACAGGGTAGCAGTAATTTAAATGACCTATTTTCCTGGTTAGGTTAGACCTCCCAAATATAGCTAGATACTACCGGCCTGCTCAGTTGGCCCTGATCCCTAAATTACACATGACATCCAAATCCCCTCTCTGGGTTGCTCTAGAGGTGCCGGATTGGGATCCAGTCTGCATACATAACCTTGTAAGGCTGGCTCCATATAGTAGACCTCACCTGGTAAACCCCATTGTGGAACATACAATGCAGGTGTGGGATGCCAATAAATATTCTGGAGGCTTGATGTCGCCAAATATACCTCTCATGTCTATGGTGCAAAACTCACCTTTTCTTCTCGCATATCATTGCTGCTCAAATTTTGCAACATGGATTAAGCCGGACACAACTAGTTCCATCAATGGAACTGTTAGATCTCACCAGAGTAAACCCTTTTTGGAATGCAGTATTAAATTCCCAGAAGGTCCTCCTGTATTTCACACCCTTCAAACAACATTGTAGAGATACCTGCATGCTCCAGGTTTAATATCATTTATACATGCTTTACTAGCTGCCCCTACTACATCCCAATTCCCGACGTGTAACTGACAAAGGCATACTGATTTAGGGTTGACTATAGAGGAAGAGGAATGGTACCAACTCTTGGAAACTGTGAAGCTTAGTTCTCAAAATGTGCTAGCTATTGAAACTAACTATAAGGTCCTGACAAGATGGTATATGGTCCCTGTTTGTGTTGCCTATTATGTACCTGGCTATACATCTCTGTGGCCAGTTGGGTACCTTCTACCAAATCTGGTGGTCCTATCCAGTGGTTTCGTTATTTTGGATTAACAGTCTCTCACTCCTTGCCAATTTTATGGGAAAATTGATCCCCCAGATACCAAAAATTGCCCTGGATTATGGTAAGCCACCAGGCCTTTTTTAAAGCACAATTTAGACTTCTGGGACACATCCTCACTCCAGTGAAACCTTTTTTGTGGCAAAAAAGCCCCTCAGAAGTGTCATTATTGTCCTTTTTTTTTTTCCAGAATTAAAAAATAGACTGTGGAAAAAAAAGTAAATACACAGTTTAAAGTACCAGTACAAAAATAACATATCAAATACACTAAAAATGGGAAGATTGTCAGTGTTCGAAGCATGTTTATACACCTGTCTGATACATCTGCTCTTCTCTCCTCCATTTTGTTGCATTCTTCCAGATATTTTCACACAACGTACCTCGGAAATCAGGTCTCATGCCCTTAGAAGATCCAGCCAGGTGAAGAATATTGACTGATTCTATGCAGATTCTGCAGAGTAAAGATGATGTCTAGGGAGCGATGAGGAGATGGGCCTAATTGTACTAAATGCTGGACTTGCATGTCTGGTAAAATAACAATCTTGTAAATATCCTTTTGTTTGTATGCAAAGGAAAATAATCTTTTGAGTGCAACTAGTACATTTTGATCTAATCAAAATATTTTTAGCTTTTACCCCTAAATTTCTTGCTAATAATGAACCACTCTGACTTTCTGAAGTGGTCTAGTTTAACTTCATAATCAAAAATCTCTTCTGCAATGTGTAAGCAAACTAATGGTGGGGGGTTCAGTGTTTTTCTATAGAGGACTGAGCTTAACATGCACCTGGGTAAAAAAATGAGGTACTGCTACAACGGTACACAAACTAGTTCTGAACCAATGAAAGGTAAAGCAACAGGTTCATCTTCCATCAACTGCTTTGACTTGCTTTTCCTTCAACCCCGATTCACTCCATACCCTGGGAAAGATAAGAGAAACACCCAGTACTTCTAGGTATGGGGGAGCATCTGACTTGTGACAATGCTGTTACTTGGTGATTGGCCATTTAGACACCGATGCTCTGTCATGGGATGTGGAGTCCCTAGCCCTGTGCAAGGATTTACTTGGAGCTTACACAGGATATCTTCTCCTTGCTTCCACGGTTAAAAAAAAAAAAGGCAGAGGAGCAAATGAACGTAAGCAGCCTTGAGGCAGAAGATCTTCTACAGACGACCACATAAAAAATAACTAATACAGCTCTTATAAATCAAAATCTTCCACACATGCTGTATAATATTTGAGTAGATATCGGTCATTGTTGAAAGTTTGCAGATGACCAAACATGGAGCATCAGCTGAGAATGCCTACTGTAAGTAGTCATAATACACATGTGCGCCTTTCAAGGGTTGTATGCTGTATATTCAGGCCACACAATGGCCATGTTTTTTTTAGTGTCATTACTTGCACTGAAATGCGTGGTGTTTCATGTTCCCTTACCAGAAGACAAACATACATAATGTATATGTTGGGCTCTGTCGGTTGTAAAATGTAAATTATTGTCTCTATTCAAGTGTATATAGTAATCTACACAAATATGGCATTTTTCAGTTACTGTGAAGATGACAGATCAAGGTATGATGAATAAAATGACAATGGACATGTCGGATTCCATGTCAAATGAATGCATCAACATTCCCATAGCAGAAAATGATACATCTGTAAAGGTAATGTACAATACATTTTAATGGGGAAAAGTTGATGCTGCCCGTAGTTAGCAACTGACAGGCATGTGTTCGTTTGCTAACCTGCTTTGGAAAAAAAAATGTTTCTTATAAGTATATAGAATGGATTTAATACAAAGCACTTTTACAGAGTTCATCAAACAGTTTATATCCATCTCTGTTCATTGAAGAGGTTCACAAAATGCTTTCTCAACTGCACTAGGGACAGCTTGGTCAATCACTAATTACCCAATTTCAATAATCCTGTTTTTGGTAGAAACTGAAGCAGATAAAGGAAACTCAGACAGACAAACATGGCTTTGGTTATTGTGCTGAGGGTTTAGAACTTAATTTTAGAACTGTTCCTGCACCTCTGTGTCTCTTCCCAGCAGGATAATTGGGCAGACCTTTTATCCTGTTCTTCATTATTATGGTCTTCATTAGAGATGAGCGAAGTATTCAAAAATTCGATTCGACTGATTCGGCGAATTCGTGGAAAAATTTTGATTCGAGTCGAATATATTCGCTGCGAATTTAACTTATAAAAGGGTGTTTCTAGGCTTCAGAGAGCCTTTATATTAGTGCAGAACACTGTACCTTTAATTTAAATGCCCTTGGAGTCTGCTGGGGAAGAGAAATAATACTGACAGTCAGTATGACATGCAGATGAGTGCCGTCGATCTTAGAATCACCGCACACTTCACTCATTTGGGCAGTCACGGGGCCAAAACCAGAGTGTGGAGCCACAGTGTGGCGGTGGAGGCAGCAGCAATGGGAGGCCATACAGCACCCTATGACAAAAATGGAAACCACCAGCAGTGTGAGGAGACCTGAAAGTGGCACATGGCAGAGTGTGGCAATGGAGACAGCAGCAATGGGAGGCCGTACAGGGACCCATGACACACTCTGGACCTGGCAGCAGCATGAGGAGGCGGTACAGGGGCCCATGACAGATTACGGGCCTGGCAGCAGCATGAGGAGTAGGTACAGGGGCCCATGACAGATTACGGGCCTGGCAGCAGCATGAGGAGTCGGTACGGGGGCCCATGACACACTCTGGACCTGGCAGCAGCATGAGGAGGCGGTACAGGGGCGCATGACAGATTACGAGCCTGGCAGCAGCAACTTGGACAGGAGGACGTTCAGCTTCTGCACCGTCGGGTGCGTGCTCGCAAACTGTTGTCTCTTGGAAACGTATTCCAAGAAAGACTGCTGACGGAATCTGTGAAGAGGAGTAGCAGGAGAAGGAGCATCTGAACGAGCGGAATATGCCAACAAGCGACAACAGGGGCCCATGACAGATTACGGGCCTAGCAGCAGCATGAGGAGTCGGTACGGGGGCCCATGGCAGATTACGGGCCTGGCAGCAGCAATGGGAGGCCCGTAATCTGCCAGCACCCTATGACAAAAAATGTAACACACCAGCAGTGTGTGAGGAGACCTGAAAGTGGCACATGGCAGAGTGTGGCGATGGAGACAGCAGCAATGGGAGGCCGTACAGGGATGCATGAGAGACTCTGGACCTGGCAGCAGCATGAGGAGGCGGTACAGGGGCCCATGGCAGATTACGGGCCTGGCAGCAGCTATGGGAGGCCCGTAATCTGCCAGCACCCTATGACAAAAAATGGAACACAACAGCAGTGTGAGGAGACCTGAAAGTGGCACATGGCATGAGACACTGTGGACCTGGCAGCAGCATGAGGAGGTGGTACAGGGGCCCATGGCAGATTAGGGGCCTGGCAGCAGCTATGGGAGGCCCGTAATCTGCCAGCACCCTATGACAAAAAATGAAACACACCAGCAGTGTGTGAGGAGACCTGAAAGTGGCACATGGCAGAGTGTGGCGATGGAGACAGCAGCAATGGGAGGCCGTACAGGGACCCATGACACACTCTGGACCTGGCAGCAGCATGAGGAGGCGGTACAGGGGCCCATGGCAGATTACGGGCCTGGCAGCAGCAATGGGAGGCCCGTAATCTGCCAGAACCCTATGACAAAAAATGGAACACAACAGCAGTGTGAGGAGACCTGAAAGTGGCACATGGCAGGGGCATGATTCATGGCGGATTTAGTCAGTTGTGTCAGGAACTGGTGGTTTGAAATCCAGACTAATCCACGCCTGATTCATTTTCACAAACGTGAGTCTCTCCACACTTTGGGTGGACAGTCGTGTCCTCCGCGGAGTTACAATACCTCCTGCCGCACTAAACACGCACTCCGATGCCACGCTACTGGCCGGGCATGACAGCCTTTCAAGGGCAAATTCAGCTAGTTGGGGCCAAAGGTCAAGTTTCATTGCCCAGTAGTCAAGGGGATTGTCTACCTCGGTTGGCAGGGTGCTGTCCAAGTAGGCCTAAGCCTGTTGTTTGAGGTCCTGCTCCAGGTCCACCTGATGCTGCTGCTGCTGCGGCTGGTTAGTAGTTTCCTCACTGCGCTGGTGAAGAAAGCTACTCATCATCGACTGCAGACTGAGGCAGCCGCTGCTGTTGGAGCTGCCACTGCTCCTACCACCCCACCCCTCCCCTGCTGCCATGGCAGCGGAACGCGAGCGCACAGGGCCCACAGTGTCTGAGGATGGACGTTGGCGCAGAAAGGCAGAGACCAGCTGACTCCATAGGTGGTTTTTATAGTACGTTATTTTGGCCTCCCTCTCAGCAGGTGTGAAAAAGGTCACCATTTTTGAACGGTAGCGAGGGTCCAACAAGGTGGACAGCCAAAAGTCATCCCTCTGTCTGATGGTTATTATTCGGCTGTCGCTACGCAAGCAACCGAGCATGCTATGGGCCATTTGTGCCAAGGAATGCGAGGGACTCCCTGCCTCCATCTCCACAGCATACTGCCACGGTGCGTCTGGGTCCTCTGTCTCCTCCTCCTCCTCCTCTACCAGATGCTCCTGCTCCTCCACTCCTGTCCGCTGAGTGGAAAAACCACCCATTTCACTCAATAATTCCTGAGCACCAATGTCCTCCTCTACCTCCTCCTCTTCTTCCTGTCCTGCCCCCACAGGGGTCATGTGGCGTTGAGATCTGTGCGCCACATCTACCGCACCCTGACCGGCTGGAGACAGCAGCAATGGGAGGCCGTACAGGGACCCATGAGAGACTGGACCTGGCAGCAGCATGAGGAGGCGGTACAGGGGCCCATGGCAGATTAGGGGCCTGGCAGCAGCTATGGGAGGCCCGTAATCTGCCAGCACCCTATGACAAAAAATGGAACACACCAGCAGTGTGTGAGGAGACCTGAAAGTGGCACATGGCAGAGTGTGGCGATGGAGACAGCAGCAATGGGAGGCCGTACAGGGACCCATGAGACACTGTGGACCTGGCAGCAGCATGAGGAGGCGGTACAGGGGCCCATGGCAGATTAGGGGCCTGGCAGCAGCTATGGGAGGCCCGTAATCTGCCAGCACCCTATGACAAAAAATTGAACACACCAGCAGTGTGAGGAGACCTGAAAGTGGCACATGGCATGAGACACTGTGGACCTGGCAGCAGCATGAGGAGGTGGTACAGGGGCCCATGGCAGATTAGGGGCCTGGCAGCAGCTATGGGAGGCCCGTAATCTGCCAGCACCCTATGACAAAAAATGTAACACACCAGCAGTGTGAGGAGACCTGAAAGTGGCACATGGCAGAGTGTGGCGATGGAGACAGCAGCAATGGGAGGCCGTACAGGAACCCATGAGAGACTCTGGACTTGGCAGCAGCATGAGGAGGCGGTATAGGGGCCCATGGCAGATTAGGGGCCTGGCAGCAGCTATAGGAGGCCCGTAATCTGCCAGCACCCTATAACAAAAATGGAACACACCAGCAGTGTGAGGAGACCTGAAAGTGGCACATGGCATGAGAGACTGTGGACCTGGCAGCAGCATGAGGAGGCGGTACAGGGGCCCATGGCAGAATAGGGGCCTGGCAGCAGCTATGGGAGGCCCGTAATCTGCCAGCACCCTATGTCAAAAAATTGAACACACCAGCAGTGTGTGAGGAGACCTGAAAGTGGCACATGGCAGAGTGTGGCGATGGAGACAGCAGCAATGGGAGGCCGTACAGGGACCCATGAGAGACTCTGGACCTGGCAGCAGCATGAGGAGGCGGTACAGGGGCCCATGGCAGATTAGGGTCCTGGCAGCAGCTATGGGAGGCCCGTAATCTGCCAGCACCCTATGACAAAAAATGGAACACACCAGCTGTGTGAGGAGACCTGAAAGTGGCACATGGCATGAGACACTGTGGACCTGGCAGCAGCATGAGGAGGCGGTACAGGGGCCCATGGCAGATTAGGGGCCTGGCAGCAGCTATGGGAGGCCCGTAATCTGCCAGCACCCTATGACAAAAAATGGAACACACCAGCAGTGTGAGGAGACCTGAAAGTGGCACATGGCAGAGTGTGGCGATGGAAACAGCAGCAATGGGAGGCCGTACAGGGACCCATGAGAGACTCTGGACTTGGCAGCAGCATGAGGAGGCGGTATAGGGGCCCATGGCAGATTAGGGGCCTGGCAGCAGCTATGGGAGGCCCGTAATCTGCCAGCACCCTATGACAAAAAATGTAACACACCAGCAGTGTGAGGAGACCTGAAAGTGGCACATGGCAGAGTGTGGCGATGGAGACAGCAGCAATGGGAGGCCGTACAGGGACCCATGAGAGACTCTGGACTTGGCAGCAGCATGAGGAGGCGGTATAGGGGCCCATGGCAGATTAGGGGCCTGGCAGCAGCTATAGGAGGCCCGTAATCTGCCAGCACCCTATGACAAAAAATGGAACACACCAGCAGTGTGAGGAGACCTGAAAGTGGCACATGGCATGAGAGACTGTGGACCTGGCAGCAGCATGAGGAGGCGGTACAGGGGCCCTTGGCAGATTAGGGGCCTGGCAGCAGCTATGGGAGGCCCGTAATCTGCCAGCACCCTATGTCAAAAAATTGAACACACCAGCAGTGTGAGGAGACCTGAAAGTGGCACATGGCATGAGACACTGTGGACCTGGCAGCAGCATGAGGAGGCGGTACAGGGGCCCATGGCAGATTAGGGGCCTGGCAGCAGCTATGGGAGGCCCGTAATCTGCCAGGACCCTATGACAAAAAATGTAACACACCAGCAGTGTGAGGAGACCTGAAAGTGGCACATGGCAGAGTGTGGCGATGGAGACAGCAGCAATGGGAGGCCGTACAGGGACCCATGAAACACTGTGGACCTGGCAGCAGCATGAGGAGGCGGTACAGGGGCCCATGGCAGATTAGGGGCCTGGTAGCAGCTATGGGAGGCCCGTAATCTGCCAGCACCCTATGACAAAAAATGTAACACACCAGCAGTGTGAGGAGACCTGAAAGTGGCACATGGCAGAGTGTGGCGATGGAGACAGCAGCAATGGGAGGCCGTACAGAGACCCATGAGAGACTCTGGACTTGGCAGCAGCATGAGGAGGCGGTATAGGGGCCCATGGCAGATTAGGGGCCTGGCAGCAGCTATGGGAGGCCCGTAATCTGCCAGCACCCTATGACAAAAAATTGAACACACCAGCAGTGTGAGGAGACCTGAAAGTGGCACATGGCATGAGACACTGTGGACCTGGCAGCAGCATGAGGAGGCGGTACAGGGGCCCATGGCAGATTAGGGGCCTGGCAGCAGCTATGGGAGGCCCGTAATCTGCCGGCACCCTATGACAAAAAATTGAACACACCAGCAGTGTGAGGAGACCTGAAAGTGGCACATGGCAGAGTGTGGCGATGGAGACAGCAGCAATGGGAGGCCGTACAGGGACCCATGAGAGACTCTGGACTTGGCAGCAGCATGAGGAGGCGGTATAGGGGCCCATGGCAGATTAGGGGCCTGGCAGCAGCTATGGGAGGCCCGTAATCTGCCAGCACCCTATGACAAAAAATTGAACACACCAGCAGTGTGTGAGGAGACCTGAAAGTGGCACATGGCAGAGTGTGGCGATGGAGATAGCAGCAATGGGAGGCCGTACAGGGACCCATGAGAGACTCTGGACTTGGCAGCAGCATGAGGAGGCGGTATAGGGGCCCATGGCAGATTAGGGGCCTGGCAGCAGCTATGGGAGGCCCGTAATCTGCCAGCACCCTATGACAAAAAATTGAACACACCAGCAGTGTGAGGAGACCTGAAAGTGGCACATGGCAGGGGCATGATTCATGGCGGATTTAGTCAGTTGTGTCAGGAACTGGTGGTTTGAAATCCAGACTAATCCACGCCTGATTCATTTTCACAAACGTGAGTCTCTCCACACTTTGGGTGGACAGTCGTGTCCTCCGCGGAGTTACAATACCTCCTGCCGCACTAAACACGCGCTCCGATGCCACGCTACTGGCCGGGCATGACAGCCTTTCAAGGGCAAATTCAGCTAGTTGGGGCCAAAGGTCAAGTTTCGTTGCCCAGTAGTCAAGGGGATTGTCTACCTCGGTTGGCAGGGTGCTGTCCAAGTAGGCCCAAGCCTGTTGTTTGAGGTCCTGCTCCAGGTCCACCTGATGCTGCTGATGCTGCGGCTGGTTAGTAGTTTCCTCACTGCGCTGGTGAAGAAAGCTACTCATCATCGACTGCAGACTGAGGCAGCCGCTGCTGGTGGAGCTACCACTGCTCCTACCACCCCACCCCTCCCCTGCTGCCATGGCAGCGGAACGCAAGCGCACAGGGCCCACAGTGTCTGAGGATGGACGTTGGCGCACAAAGGCAGAGACCAACTGACTACATAAGTGGTTTTTATAGTACGTTATTTTGGCCTCCCTCTCAGCAGGTGTGAAAAAGGCCACCATTTTTGAAAGGTAGCGAGGGTCCAACAAGGTGGACAGCCAAAAGTCATCTCTCTGTCTGATGGTTATTATTCGGCTGTCGCTACGCAAGCAACCGAGCATGCTATGGGCCATTTGTGCCAAGGAATGCGAGGGACTCCCTGCCTCCATCTCCACAGCATACTGCCACGGTGCGTCTGGGTCCTCTGTCTCCTCCTCCTCTACCAGATGCTCCTGCTTCTCCACTCCTGTCCGCTGAGTGGAAAAACCACCCATTTCACTCAATAATTCCTGAGCACAAATGTCCTCCTCTACTTCCTCCTCTTCTTCCTGTCCTGCCCCCACAGGGGTCATGTGGCGTTGAGATCTGTGCGCCACGTCTACCGCACCCTGACCAGCCATTGTTAACAGCATTTGTTCCAGGACGTGCAACAGAGGAATGACGTCGTTCATCCCATAGTCCTGCCGACTCACGAATAGCGTGGCCTCCTCAAAGGGCCTGAGCAAGCGGCAGGTGTCACGCATGAGCTGTCAATGGCTGACATCGAAGTTACACAGGGGAGTACCTTTATCCGCTTGTAACATCAGGAAATCGGTGATGGCCTTTCGCTGTTCGTAAAGGCGGTCTAACATGTGTAGGGTTGAATTCCACCTTGTTGCAACGTCACAGATCAGGCGATGCTGTGGAATTCCGTTCTGCCGCTGCAGCTCAAGGAGGGTGTGCTTTGCGGTGTAGGAATGGCTGAAATGCATGCAAAGTTTACGTGACATTTTAAGGATGTCTTGCAGTGGGATGGTGGATTTTAGGAACCGCTTGACAACCAGATTGAACACGTGAGCCATGCATGGCGCATGGCACAACCTTCCTTGACGCAGAGCAGACACCATGTTCTTTCCGTTGTCGGTCAACATGGTTCCGATTTTCAGTTTGCGCAGAGACAGCCATCTGTCGATTTCTCTGTTTATTACACTCAGAAGTTCCTCCCCTGTGTGACTACGTTCGCCAAGGCATACCAGGTGCAGCACAGCGTGACACCGTTGCGCCCTGCACATGTGATATGCCGGTCGGGTAATGGGACTTGGCACGGGGGTGGCGGCTGAGGACACGGCGGAAGAAGAGGTGGTAGAGGCGGACATCTTTTGTGGACCAAGGACGTGCAAACGTGGAGGCAAAAGCGGCGTGACCTGTCCAAGTTGCTGGTGCGGCTGTGACGGCACCACGTTCACCCAGTGGGCCGTAAATGACATGTACTGTCCCTGACCGTAGTTACAGCTCCACACGTCGGCGCTGCCGTGCACTTTGGCAGAGACCGACATGCTTAAAGACTGGCCCACCATCTCTACTACATGTGAATGCAGGGCTGGCACTGCCTTTTTGGCGAAGAAATGACGGCTTGGCACTCTCCACCGCGGCGCGGCACAAGCCATCATTTCTCGGAAAGGTGCTGAGTCCACCACTTGGAAAGGGAGGGACTGCAGCACCAGCAACTTAAACAGGAGGACTTTCAGCTTTTGCACCGTCGGGTGCGTGCTCGCAAACTGTTGTCTCTTGGAAACGGATTCCAAGAAAGACTGCTGACGGAATCCGTGAAGAGGAGTAGCAAGAGAAGGAGCATCTAAATGAGCGGAAGATGCCAACGAGCGACAACTCCCCTCAGCAGAGGTGTTGGAGCCTTGACTGGCTGATAGAGGGCGATTGACGTCGGGTGACGGAGCAAGTAACGGAGCGGGTGATGGAGCGGGGGCTGGGGCAGGCAGAACCGCCGTATCTTTATCACGGTTTTCCCAGGCCACCAAATGGCGATGCTGCATATGCTGACGCAACGCTGTAGTCCCAACATGGGCCCCCTGGCCACGCTTGACTTTCTGGCCACATAGTCGACATACGGCTACGTTTACTTCCTCGGGCGGCTTGACAAAAAATTGCCACACCGCGTAGTAGGAAACTTTGCCCCCGATACTCCTCACTGGCTGACTGCTGCTTCCTCCGTGCACACCGGCACCACTACTGGCCGTGGTGGCAGGCTGCAGTGGAGCTGGTGCTGTACTCCATGGCCGTTTGCCTCCACTGACACTGCTGCGACCCTGCTGCCTCCTGGGCAACCCACCGACTGTTTTGCTCGCTGCCAAGCTGCCACCCTCTTCTCCTGATGATGCGGAAGCAATAGCCTGATGACGACGAGGCTGCCAAGTGCGATCAGCCTCCTCATCATCAATTAGGGTCTCCGCCTCACTACTAGCCCCCTCGGCTGCGTGTGGGTCAGGAGACAGACCTGTCTCTAGACCGGCTACTGAGCCACTCTCCTCGCCACTACTTCTTCGCCTGGCTGCTGAAGAGGCGGATGTCTCCCCCCGTTCCTGACCGCCCTCTGTTAGCTCTTCCTCACTGTACAGTGGGGCTGAGCCCACAGCATGCGATACTTCGCTTGGTGAGGGAACACCAAAGGACAGGGGCAGGTAGAGGACACGTGATTTCAGTGGGCTTGCTCCCGGGCCATGCCAACTAACGGTTGTGTCTGACGTACCCACCGACCGTTGGCTGTAGGTGTCAGAGGTGACCTGGGAAGAGGAAGACGACCGAGCCAACCAATCGATGACGGCAGGGTTGTCGGTGGAGACACGACCGCTGGATGACACCGGGAGCACTGGCCTCTGGCTGCGAATAGTGCTGCCTCGACCCCTTCCTCTGCTGCCACGTCTGCTCGCTCCTAAAACATTGCCTCCTCTGCCACTCCTCTGCATGTTGTCTGACATACTCTTTAATTAAACGATTCTGTGTCCCTGAGTAACAATTCTGTGTCTGTCCCTGAGTAACAATTCTGTGTCCCTGAGTAACGTTTCTGTGGCCCTAAGTAACAGTTCTGTGGCCCTCAGTAACAATTCTGTGTCCCTCAGTAACAATTCTGTGTCTGTCCCTGAGTAACAATTCTGTGTCTGTCCCTGAGTAACAATTCTGTGTCCCTCAGTAACAATTCTGTGTCCCTCAGTAGCAATTCTGTGTCCCTCAGTAGCAATTCTGTGTCTGTCCCTGAGTAACAATTCTGTGTCTGTCCCTGAGTAACAATTCTGTGTCTGTCCCTGAGTAACAATTCTGTGTCCCTCAGTAACAATTCTGTGTCCCTCAGTAACAATTCTGTGTCTGTCCCTGAGTAACAATTCT
This sequence comes from Staurois parvus, assembly GCF_062004578.1. NCBI lineage: Eukaryota > Metazoa > Chordata > Amphibia > Anura > Ranidae > Staurois > Staurois parvus. The sequence goes on from NW_028318792.1 coordinate 386,751, forward strand.
GTGTCTGTCCCTGAGTAACAATTCTGTGTCCCTCAGTAACAATTCTGTGTCCCTCAGTAGCAATTCTGTGTCCCTCAGTAGCAATTCTGTGTCTGTCCCTGAGTAACAATTCTGTGTCTGTCCCTGAGTAACAATTCTGTGTCCCTGAGTAATGTTTCTGTGGCCCTAAGTAACAGTTCTGTGGCCCTCAGTAACAATTCTGTGTCCCTCAGTAACAATTCTGTGTCTGTCCCTGAGTAACAATTCTGTGTCTGTCCCTGAGTAACAATTCTGTGTCCCTCAGTAACAATTCTGTGTCCCTCAGTAACAATTCTGTGTCCCTCAGTAACAATTCTGTGTCCCTGAGTAACTATTCTGTGTCCCTCAGTAACAATTCTGTGTCCCTCAGTAACAATTCTGTGTCCCTGAGTAACAATTCTGTGTCTGTCCCTGAGTAACAATTCTGTGTCTGTCCCTGAGTAACAATTCTGTGTCCCTAAGTAACGTTTCTGTGGCCCTAAGTAACGGTTCTGTGGCCCTCAGTAACAAATCTGTGTCCCTCAGTAACAATTCTGTGTCTGTCCCTGAGTAACAATTCTGTGTCCCTAAGTATCGTTTCTGTGGCCCTAAGTAACGTTTCTGTGGCCCTAAGTAACGATTCTGTGGCCCTAAGTAATGTTTCTGTAGCCCTAAGTAACGTTTCTGTGGCCCTAAGTAACGTTTCTGTGGCCCTAAGTAACAGTTCTGTGGCCCTCAGTAACAGTTCTGTGGCCCTCAGTAACAATTCTGTGTCCCTCAGTAACAATTCTGTGTCTGTCCCTGAGTAACAATTCTGTGTCCCTAAGTAACGTTTCTGTGTCCCTAAGTAACGTTTCTGTGGCCCTAAGTAACGATTCTGTGGCCCTAAGTAACGATTCTGTGGCCCTAAGTAACTTTTCTGTAGCCCTAAGTAACGTTTCTCTGCCCTAAGTAACGTTTCTGTAGCCCTAAGTAACGTTTCTGTGGCCCTAAGTAACGGTTCTGTGGCCCTCAGTAACAATTCTGTGTCCCTCAGTAACAATTCTGTGTCTGTCCCTAAGTAACAATTCTGTGGCCCTAAGTAACGTTTCTGTGGCCCTAAGTAACGTTTCTGTGTCCCTAAGTAACGGTTCTGTGTCCCTCAGTAACAATTCTGTATCCCTCAGTAACAATTCTGTGTCTGTCCCTGAGTAACAATTCTGTGTCCCTAAGTAACGTTTCTGTGGCCCTAAGTAACGGTTCTGTGGCCCTCAGTAACAATTCTGTGTCCCTCAGTAACAATTCTGTGTCTGTCCCTAAGTAACAATTCTGTGGCCCTAAGTAAAGTTTCTGTGGCCCTAAGTAACCTTTCTGTGGCCCTAAGTAACGATTCTGTGGCCCTAAGTAACGATTCTGTGGCCCTAAGTAACGTTTCTGTGGCCCTAAGTAATGTTTCTGTGGCCCTCAGTAACAAATCTGTGTCCCTCAGTAACAATTCTGTGTCTGTCCCTAAGTAACAATTCTGTGGCCCTAAGTAACGTTTCTGTGGCCCTAAGTAACGTTTCTGTGGCCCTAAGTAACGGTTCTGTGTCCCTCAGTAACAATTCTGTATCCCTCAGTAACAATTCTGTGTCTGTCCCTGAGTAACAATTCTGTGTCCCTAAGTAACGTTTCTGTGGCCCTAAGTAACGTTTCTGTGGCCCTAAGTAACGTTTCTGTGGCCCTAAGTAACGATTCTGTGGCCCTAAGTAACGATTCTGTGTCCCTCAGTAACAATTCTGTGTCTGTCCCTGAGTAACAATTCTGTGTCCCTAAGTAACGTTTCTGTGGCCCTAACTAACGATTCTGTGGCCCTAAGTAACGTTTCTGTGGCCCTAAGTAATGTTTCTGTGGCCCTAAGTAACGATTCTGTGGCCCTGACTAACGTTTCTGTGTCCCTAAGTAACGTTTCTCTGTCCCTAACTCTCTCCCTGAATACAGTCAGGTCTGCCTCTGTTGAATGACTGGAGGCAAATGGAGAATTCTAAAATGGCCGCCATTTATAGCTCGACCATTACACTGTGCTGGCTGGCTGGCTGCTGATTGGCTAATGCGATCACATGTCATGAATGAATGCATTATGGGTCAGCGCGCCTTGTCTGCGCGCCTTCCCAGACATCCCCGCTCCGTCGCCGCCATTTTAGGAAAAATTTTCCTAATATTCGAAACGAATTCCACTTCGCCTACTTCGATTCGCTCATCTCTAGTCTTCATCCCAGGATGCTTACCCTTTTTTTTCCTAACTGTTGACTTTGACTTGACTTTCAAGGTTTTTGAGAAAATGTGAGGAGGGCCAATAGGAAGAGGAGACCAGTGCCATTTTTTTCTCCAGGGTAACAAGTTTTTAAATTCCACTAAATATTATCTTTGGATACATTCTGCAAAACATGCTCCTCAGTTTATCAAACCCTTCACAGTTCCTGCCAAAGGTAGCTGCAATAACCTATAAATTTCAGTTGCCTCCATTCCTTTGTCTCCACAATTAATTACAGAAGTCCCTCCTCAAAATGATAATTTATGCATTATCACGGATCTACCCCTCCTTGCCCTGTTTCATGGATCTGGAAAATTAGTACACAGTGGAGCAAATTCCTGACTTCAGGTTTCTACTCTTCTTGAAAAGGCTATTGATCTGAGGAGCACTCTTGGGTCTTCAAGATGGACTTACATGCTGCCTGACTGCTCAAATGCTTCTATCTTCGGCATTCAAAAAAACAAGGAGCCCTAAGAGGGGGTATTTTGATGGGTCAGTCCCAACAAAGCGCCAGTCAGATTTCTGAGAAATATTGATTCGTAGATTTCTTTAACGCTGCTGTTTATTCTGTGTTTATTCCATGTCCTATGCCTACTTCTAGTTCACTGTACCTGCTACCTGTATTATGTTCTACCATGCATGGTACCCTGCTTCTTCTACCCTCGCTTTGTTTGGTCCCTACTATACTGCTGACTGATCTCCTGGTTATCACACTGCCTTGTTTGTGCTTTATGACTATACCTGCACTGACCTCCCGCCGACTATGTCATCAACTCTGCATTTGCCTGACAATTTAGTACCTTGGTTTTGATTCCTGCACCATCTCCAGTAGGGCAAGCCTGGGGTTTGTTCCCTTGGGGAGTTCATCACACCAACACACATGAGGGGTCTGCTAGCGAAGACCAAACTTATTTTGGTTCTTGCATCCCCAAGAATGCTTCTGCTAGAAACACAGGAGCATCCACTTACTAACCTGGTACATTACAGGATTCTAATGGAATTCATTTCAGGGGCCAGTCAGAGGAAAGTAAGAGATTTCTTTTACCACCTCATCAGCCGTAAGGCCCATGTCACATTAGTTATTCTATTACTTTTAGGTCTGTCTAATTACCACAGACTTCAGAAGGTACATGAAGTGCAAATGTATAAGCCTGATAAGAATTGGGAAGGCATGTAACTGGATTGGTGTGAAGGCCAATGTGGTGCCAATATTTAAAAAGGTGTCAAAATCTATGTCTAGTAATTACAGACCTTTTAGTTTAACTTCTATAGTTGGGAAGATACTGGAGAGTCTAATAAAAGACCACATAGATGAGTTCTTGCTGGAAAAAATATTTTAAGCAATTGACCACATGGATTCATGAAAGACAGAAGTTGTCAAACAAATCTGATTTCATTTTATGAGGAGGTGAGCAAAACTTTGGATACAGGGTTGGCTGTGGACGTGGTATACTTGGATTTTGCAAAAGCGTTTGACACCGTTCCCCATACACAGCTAATGTGTAAGGCAAAGTCTACAGACTTGGGAAAATCTGTATGTAAATGGATGGAAAACTGACTAAAAGATCGTATTCAGAGAGTAGTGGTTAATGATTCATACTCTAAATGGTCTAGGGTATTCAGTAGTATACCCCAAGGTTCAGTGTTGGGACCCTTACTTTTTAATATATTTATAAAGAATATAGGGTCAGGGATTCAAAGTCCCATTTCAGTCTATGCAGATGACACCAAGCTGTGCAGTGGAATAACATCCTTACACGATGTCTCCAACTTACAAACCGATCTCAATGCACTGTTTAATTGGCCAGCTATGTGGCAAATGAGGTTTAATGTTGATCAATGTAAGGTTATGCACTTGGGGGCTAAGAATATGCATGCATCATACATACTAGGGGGGTACAACTGGGGGAATCAATGGTGGAGAAGGATCTTGGAGTTCTGGTAGATCACAAGCTTAATAATGGCATGCAAAGCCAAGCTGCAGCTTCTAAAGCGAGCAAAATCCTCTCTTGTATTAAAAGGTATAGACTAGAGAGAGAGAGATATCATTTCACCCCTGTACAAATCATTAGTAAAACCTCATCTGAAATATGCAGTTCAATTTTGGGCACCAATTCACAAAAAGAACATTGGAGAACTGGAGGAAGTACAGAGAAGGGCAACCAAACTGATAAGAGGCATGGAGGAGCTCCGCTATGAGGAAAGATATTAGAGGAACTGAATTTATTCTCTCTTGAGAAGAGGAGATTAAACGGGGATATGATCAGCATGTTATCACGTAACTGGTATTGCAGGCCAATGGAGAGAGAGCTTCCCTTGCGGATATTTTCCAGACTCCCCTGGATATGGGACAGAAGGAGTCAGGCCCAAAGTAGCATGGGTCACCTGTAGGAGTGCTTGTCAGAGGTACACCCAGGAACACAGCTGATGCACTGCAATGGTGTCTGAAGACAGGTGGCGCCCGTGAGAGGTATGCAGGCCTTCAGGGTAGCAGAGGACCACAGAGTAGTCGGTTCAAAGCCAAGGTCAGATGCCGGGTGGAGATTGGAGCAGATGTAGTCAATAGGATACCCGAGGTCATACACAGGAGAGCAAGTGAGGATATCCGTTAGCCAAGTCGGGGTCAGATGAGGAGAGCAGGTGAGAATATCTATTAGCTAAGCCGAGGTCAGATCAGGAGAGCAGGTGAGAATATCTATTTGCCAAGCCAGGGCCAGATCAGGAGAGCAGGTGAGAATATCCATTAGCCAAGCCAGGGTCAGATCAGGAGTCAGGCAGAGAAGACAGGTCCAAGAACAAGCCAAATCGGCAACAGCAGATCACAGTAGCAAGGGAACACGGACAAAGGCACTGAGGAGCCAGAGATCAACCAGCAATTTGAGGGAGTCATGAGCTTCCTTATAAAGGCCGAATGGCGCCAAACTGAGCTAATGCATGCATGTTCCGGCTCGCGTCCGTGCGCCAATGCGCATAGATTTTCGCCAGCATGCATTTCTGTGGCCATGCAAGGTACTGGCAGGAATGCCAGGTCTCTGAGTACCTCTGCTGTGGACAGAACCCTGACACATGTATAAATACATCAGTGGTTCATATAGTGAACTTGGTGTAGAGTTATTTACCCTGAGGTCATCACAGAGGACAAGGGGGCACTCTTTACGTATGGACACAGACACAGAAAGGTTTCTTCACAGTAAGAGATGTGAAAATGTGGAATAGACTCTCCCAAGAGTTGGTTCTGGCCAGCTCAGTGGATTGCTTTAAAAATGCCTGGATTATTTCTTAGATACACAGAATATAATTGTATACTAACATTTATAGGTAAAGTTGATCCAGGGAATATCCGATTGCCTCTCAGGGGAGCAGGAAGGATTTTTTTCCCCTGCAGGAGCATATTGGATCATGCTTTGCTGTGTTTTTTGTCTTCCTCTGGATCAACTGTGTGTGTAGGCTTTTAACTTTTTTTTTATGGTTGAACTGGATGGACTTTTATCTTTTTTCAGCCAGACTATGTAACCTCTCTATTGATGTCCACCCACTCTTGTTCTTCGCTGACTACTCCTTGCGCCTAAGCAAGGCTTTTTCTACAGTCTGCTGTGCACTTCAGTGCTACCACATCAAGTTTACTCTCATACCTCATACTAAATCTCCCTTAACACTTTCCTCTTTTGACCTTGCTGCTACTGAAGAGGTCACTAAGGTTTTCTAAGACACCAGTCTCACTACCTGCCCCTTGAATCCTGTCCCCTCACAACTACTACGGTCACCCTCTTCTTCCATCCTATGCTCCCTCACTCACATCTTCAATCTCTCCCTCTCTAGCCGTGCCTTCTCCTCCCCTCTAAAGCATGCACACATCACTCCCATAATTAAAAAGCCCTCCCTGGACCCCATCAACCTGAACAACTTAATACCCATCTCCCTGCTCCCGTTTACCTCTAAACTCTTAGAACGCCTAGTCTACAATCGCCTGAGCTCCTACCTCACTGACAACAACCTTCTTGACCCTTTTTACAGTCTGACTTTTGCTCACTACGCTCCACTGAAACTGCCCTAATAAAACTCACAAATGATCTACTAACTGCTAAAACCAATGGCCACTACTCCGTACTCTTACTACTTGACTTCTCTGCGGCTTTTGATACTGTTGACCATCCCCTCCTCAAAAAAAACTCCACTCTCTTGGCCTCCAAGACTCTGCTCTCTCCTGGTTCTCCTACCTAATTGCAGTGCTCCTTCAGCATTACCTATAACTCTGGCTCCTCCTCTTCACTCCCTCTTTCTGTAGGGGTCCCTCAAAGTTTCGTCCTTGGACCCCTACTCTTCTCCATCTACACCTCCTCCCTTGGTCACTTGATAAACTCCCATGGCGTTAAGTACCATCTCTATGCTGATGACACACATATCTATCTTTCTACCCCTCACCTCACTCCTTCAGCCTCCTCTCGCATTACTAACCTACTAAGCGACATATCAGCATGGATGTCACTCCACTTCCTCAAACTCAAATCTTTCCAAACCTGAGCTCTTAGTATTCCCTCCAGCCCTTGGCCCCTCCCCTGACTTCTCCATCAAGATCAATAACACAACCATCAGTTCCTCCCCTCATGCCAGGGTGCTAGATGTAATCCTAGACTCCCATCTGCCCTTTCAGCCCCAAATCCAATCACTGTCCAAATCTTGTAGACTTCACCTACGCAACATCTCCAAGATACGCCCGTTCTTAACCTCGAATACTACTAAGCAACTTATTCACTTCCTGGTTATCTCTCGCCTTGACTATTGTAACTCCCTCCTTATTGGCCTACCTCATCGCAGGCTATCCCCTCTTCAATCTATCATGAATGCTGCTGCTAGACTCATCCACCTTACTAACCGTTCTGTATCAGCCACCTCTCTCTTCCAATCCCTCCACTGGCTTCCCATTGCCCAATGGATAAAATTCAAAATATTAACAATAACATGTAAAGCCATTTATAACTATTCCCCAAATTACATCACCAATCTTGTCTCCAAATATCACCGAAACCGTACTCTCCACTCCTTGCACGACCTCCTGCTCTCTAGCTCCCTTGTCTCCTCCTCTCATGCTTGTCTCCAGGACTTCTCCAGAGCTTCCCCCATCCTCTGGAACTCTCTGCCCCAATTTATCAGACTATCGCCTACTCTGCTCGCTTTTAGGCGATCTCTGAAAACCTATCTCTTCAGGGAAGCCTATTCTGCCCTCAGCTAATAATGGAATCTTCTACTCTTCCTACCAGTCCATCCCCCAAAGTTACTACCTTTTTGTACCCCTAGCCCCTACCTAGATTGTAAGCTCCAAGAAGCAGGGCCCTCCTATCCCTCTTGTATTGAACTGTATTGTTGATGTATTTTCTCCCTTTATATTGTAAAGTGCTGAGCAAACTGTTGGAGCTATATAAATCCTGTATAATACTAATAATAATAATACTCTGGCTTACCCTGGGGTGCTGCACATTCAGCCTTCTACAGGAGCTCGCATATCCTTCACTTCTCCTTCTGAGGTGGATCACTACCTTCTTACCTCTGGCATAGCTATAAAGCTATGAACCAAGGGGAACTTTCCCCTCTGCCCTCTTCTCCGCCCTCAAGAGCACAGTCTTCATTTTCATGAGTGCAGCAGAGCCCTCGTGCCTTCCTACAAGTGGGCCCGCTTTGGTCACCAAGATGGGTATTCTGAACACTGTTGATCTCTATGCCCAAGCACATTGACTTTACCTTCCAGTGGACTCATAGAAGCATACTTTCTTTTTCCTTGTATATTTGTGGTTTATTTACCAGTCCACTCCCTTGCCATGGATGTTTCTCCCCAGGGGGATTTTAGGCCATTAACTGCACCACTTCTTCGGATCTAGTCCCTCATTCCCTACCCTGGCCTATCTCCTTCGCCAACTAGCTGCTGATTTGGGAGCTTTGGTTCCGTTTCCCCCCCCCCCTTTTTTTTCTCTTTTCTCTTCTCCTTCCCCTCCCCCCACCTTCTCCCTCTCCTCCCCAGCCACCTTTACTCCCAGAGTGCCACACTATAAATCGGTACATGTAAGAGTTTTTCTTAGGCAGGTGCACCATGTAGATTAGCTTCATGTGAAAAAAAGTGAAGTTCATGGTGTTTGCTACAAGGTTTTCCTTCACTGTTCTTCTCATGATATTTGTATGGTTACTTGCTTGTTATTTTGTCAATTGTTTGAGTATTTACCCTCTATGGGGAAATCCAGGACATGGTGTTGCCCTATTTCAAGCTACATTACCACTTTTCACTACAACAGACAAGCCTCCATGCAGGTGATGGGGATTAATAAAAAAATTATAAATATAAATAGATATGCAGCGCTAAGAAACAATATAATCTAAAATACTGATCATATAAACTTAAAAAGCAGGTGGGCGCTGATATTAGCACAAAGTTAGTGCAATGATGACCACGTCTAAGAGCAACGCTTTGATATAGTATAGACCAAATTATAAGGTGACAGTGATGGTGAATCCAATCACAAAATGACCGATTTCATAATACGTAGTGCTCCGTGTTCCATGGTGTTAAATGCTGATGTTAAAATCCGGTACAATAATGTACTTACCAGAAGTATATATAATGAGAGCATTATATGTATATCCTAATATTGGTGTCATCTAGGTCTGTTTTAGGGCTGTGGGGTCATCTGGCTCAGCAGTGGACTCTCGAAGATGAAACAACTCACACTCGGGGGTCCCCCTCCGCTCACAGACTTGTCAAGACAGCTCTACACACTGGTTACACCTTCACAGATGGCTCCGCCTTACAAGGCTCGCAATAACCAAGCTGTTTTTGAAAGTTTCACGTGCTCAATAGTCTGCCTAGTGCAAACACCAAGATCATGAAAATTGCACCTTCTGCCACCTCATTCTCTTATTGATAAGTCTTGAAAACCAGCTGAAATAGTCAACTCTGCTGTTTGTGGTCTAAATGCCACAGTTTTCTGGCGACCACGCCCAACCAGCTCAGTGTCAATGGATGGTCCTGGCTGCTCAATGCTAGATGAAGGTTTTAGTTCCTGCACTGCGCTCTCCTCTCAGATGTGCCTCCTTCTTCTTTCTCTTCAGACTACCGAGGAGAGCACAGTGCAGGAACTAAAACCTTCATCTAGCATTGAGCAGCCAGGACCATCCATTGACACTGAACTGGTTGGGTGTGGTCGCCAGAAAACTGCTCCATTGGCATTTAGACCACAAACAGCAGAGTTTACTATTTCAGCTGGTTTTCAAGACTTATCAATAGGAGAACGAGGTGGCAGAAGGCGCGATTTTAATGATCTTGGTGTTTGCACTAGGCAGACTATTGAGCACGTGAAACTTTCAAAAACAGCTTGGTTATTGTGAGCCTTATAAGGTGGAGCCATCTGTGAAGGTGTAGCCAGTGTGTAGAGCTGTCTTGACGAGTCTGTGAGCAGAGGAAGACCTCCAAGTGTGAGTTGTTTCATCTTCGAGAGTCCACTGCTGAGCCAGATGACCCCAACCAGACCTGGATGACACCAATATTAGGATATACATATAATGCTCTCATTATATGTACTTCTGGTAAGTATATTATTGTACCGGATTTTAACATCAGCATTTAACATCACGGAACACGGAGCACTACGTATTATGAACTTGGTCATTTTTTGATTGGACTCACCATCACTGTCACCTTATCATTTGGTCTATACTATATCAAAGCGTTGCTCTTAGACGCGGTCATCACTGCACTAACTTTGCGCTAATATCAGCGCCAACCTGCTTTTTATGTTTATATGATTAGTATTTGAGATTATATTGTTTCTTAGCGCTGCATATCTATTTATATTTGTCATTTTAAGGTACTGAGGTTTACCTTCATATGCTGGCTGCTGTTCTATACGCTGCGCTCGCATTTGCCCTTGATATAATAAAAAAATGATATCTTGGAACGTCAAGGGGTTCCGCTCACCAAATAAATGCATGTGGGTTCTACGATGTTTAGTACTCTTACGGGTGGATATTGCTCTTCTCCAGGAGACCCATCTGGCTGCGGCTGATCCATCTTGGTAAACTAGGGGTTGGGGAAGTACATGGCTCCCTGGCCATTGGGCGCAAAGCAAGGGTGGCCATATTGCTTCAAAAAAATTTATGGCACGCCCGACGTTCTGTTAAAATTGATTCGTGAGGCCCCAGACTGACCCTATACTGAATGATTGCCTCTCGTGACATAGTCATCTCCAGTATTTATACTGTCACCTGCCTGGGACAATCCTTCCTCTAGGACGTAGTCCTGGGCCATACAGATCCCTGAGCCATATAATTTTCTGGGGGTGGTTAATTATGTTATGAATCCCAATGCTGATTGTACTGGTAATCATTCAGGATCCCACTGACCATCTCTTCTACCCTCTGGCCCCACTATTTTAGCTCAAGCAATCTCTTCTCTAAGGTTTGCTTGATGTTTGGCACCAGGCCCACTTGACAGAGCAAAATTATTCTTTCTTTTTGCCCCCTCATGACTCATTTTCACTATTTTATTAGTTCCCAAGTATTACTCCCCCTCTTGCACGACACTGAAATAGGTGATATGGCCATTTTTTACCACAAGCCCCTTATCTTACAGCTTTCTGGTCTTATGTCCCCGCAATCTAAGGATGGCCATACACTATACAATTTTCTTACAATTTTCTGTCCAATTTCCTTTAGATTTACCTTCAACTATGTAGTGCAAGACCCTGCCTATTTGGATACAGTTGAAAGTGTTGTTTGGGTTTGACCTCATATTATATGGTTTTTGGTAACTCTAAAGCAAAAATATCAAGAAAATTGTATAATGTATGGCCAGCTTAAGGCTTACTGGCACTTCCCTTCCTACTTTGCAAACAAAGATGACTTTAAACACACTCTATACTCTGCGTGGGAGGAATATACTACCGCGCATAGAGCCAATTTGACCCACGCCAACCTCTTCTGGGAAGCAGGTAAAGTATTTCTCAGAAGTCATATTACTTCCTACACAGCTCAATTCAAGAAGCGTTCCAGACTTCAGTACCAATGGGCCAGCAAGTTTCTCCGCCTGGTGCATAAGGCTTTGTCTCAGAATTTCTCCCTGGTCAACAGGCAGACTTGGCAAGCAGCTAAACTTATGTTTAACTACTGGATTGAGCAACAGGAAGCAGCCAAACTGCATACTCCACTTTGAGATTATATAGATACGGCAACAAGGCGGATAAGCTACTGGCAAAACTTTGTTCGGACCCTCGCCACCTCACATATTCCTCAGCATCACGGAACTCCACAGACTCAGTCAAAACACCCTCTGAGATCAATACATTGCTCACTGCTTTCTACACATCTCTCTATTCAGAGGATCCAGTTGAAACTATAGCTGATGCTGATTTGCTGGAAAAGGAGCAATTACCAAAAGTTTACCTGACCCAGCTTGAGGCTCTGAATGCGCCTATTACCCTGGCAGACATCCAATCCACTATTAAACTGCTCCCATCAGCCAAAGCTCCAGGACCTGACTGTTTTACCACAGAATTCTATAAACTCACGAATGACTTTGCTTTGGACACCCTTCTCAATGTATACCGAAAGATTTGGGCAGAAGGCCTCTACCTACCAACTGGCTACCAGGCCCATATAAAACTTTTATAGCGAAAAGATTGAAAGGTCCCTTACAACCTGGATTGTACAGACCAATTTCTCTCATCAATGTAGACAGCAAAATCTTTTCCAAAATGATCACGTCCTGTTTGGCAAAACTACTCCCATCCATCTTACATCCCACTCAGTCGGGTTTTGTCTCAGGACACTCTGCAACCTTTTACATATGCAAGTCTTGTTGGCGCTCAAGAATGCCAAAGCTCACCCTACCCGAGATCTTGCTCTAATTTCTCTCGATTCTGAAAATGCTTTCGACAACATCAGCTGTGCTTGGTTATTTATAGTAATGAGGACGCTTGGCTTCTTGGGCCCCATACTGGACTTCAAAAGATGTATGCTTCTCCCACAGCTCGATTAGTGACCCCTGACTTCATGTTGGCAGTCATTCCTCTAACCAAGGAGACTCGACAGGGCTGCCCCCTCACTCCCCTTTTCTTTAATATTGCAATAGAGCCAGTGGGTTAAGTGGCGTAACGATTGACAATCACACCTTACAATTGGCCGTATTTGCCCATGATGTTCTACTTTTCTCCTCCAATGCCTCATCTGATTTTACAAAACTGTGGGAACTATTTGCGACATTCCGCACCTGCTTGGGGGTGTGGATAAACTTTGAGAAAAGCAAAGTACTAGCTCTGAACCCGCATGCATCTACACATTGGTTATCGTCTTGCCATTCTGCATAGCACAATAATTTACCACCTATTTGGAAATTTAAATTGAACGGGAGCCATCTTCTTTGTACCACCTCAACTACCCTCCCTTAATTAACAAGGTTGTCCAGGCATTGGAAGCATGGGCAGCTCTTCCCGTTTCGCACGTTACCTTTTTTAAAATGGTATCATTATCTAGACTACTTTACCCGATGCAAAATATACTCACCATTTTAAAATACTTGGATGTGCAGAAAATTAACTCCGCTCGCCTGGCCTTCATATGGTGTCATAAGAAGCCTCGCATTGCCCTTCAAAAAGTGAATATTGAGCTGGTCTGCCCAACATTAGATTTTATAATCTTTCCTGGTAACTGAGACAGAACTATACTGATTAACGGGACACTCCCGTTACTCTACTTATATGCTAGAGAGTGCTCTGGTATCCCTGTTTTAACCTCCCGGCTGTTCTTCATTCTAGACTAAACCTTTTCCTTGTACTTTAAGATCCAACATTTGTTAACAGAGACACTGTTTTAGCTTTGAAGGAAGTGCAGAGACTCCTGGGTTTGCCCTCAGCCATCTCTCATTTCCTACCTATTCAAGGCAACCCCATGTCCCCCCCCCCCCCATCCGAGGACCATAAAGAATGTCACCAATGGACACTCAGAAGGTCTCATTAGGGTTAAAGTGATCTCCAATCATGCCCTGGGTGCTTTCAAATCATTTATGACTTGTCTACCAAGTACTCCCTCCCTTGCTTTCACATTTTCCACTACCATCAATTACTTAGCTACGATAAAACCTGGTATAGCAACAACAAGATCCTATGCAGTAATCATTTGAGGTAGTGCTCTGCAATGATAAGTACTCCATTTCTGACCTCTACTCTTACCACATTACTCATCAAACAGCAAAATATCACCTCACTCCTTTTAAACCTTGGATCTCTGTCCTCCGTAAGCAGCAATTCAGAAACGTTGTGACAACCAACTACCAAAAAATTTCCAATCTTATAATCAGTGAAACATGATGAGAAACTCAATTTAAACGTGTGCATCATGTCATGCCTGCTATCCTTTTAGTATCAGTAAGGCAGAACCATCACACTCCAGCTGCTGATGGTGCCCTATTTCTTGATCCACTTTATTCCACCACCTTTGGGAATGCCTGTAGATTTCTGCATTTAGGGACAAAGTCTTGGCATATATAGCAAAATTCTATGCGGTAGAAGCCCTCAAGTACCACATGCTCTGTATCTTCGGATTTGAAAACTCACCGACCTCTGAGCACTCCTCTATGCACCACTATCTCCTTCATTGGGCTCACAGTTGTCTCTTGGTGGACGCAGGTAAATCCTGCAAGCATGGATCCAGCCCTCACCACCACTGCTATCAACTATCAAGCAGGCCCTAATGATCTTGTTTGCTACTGAGAAACTAGACACTATTGTCCAAAACTTCAAATTTACTCAACGTTTCATTCTCAGATTTATTTATTATTTATTTGTGGAGATGGAGATGATTTATGAAATACTTTTTCTCCCCAATGGAACTGTCCTCCCACATGCAACCTTTCCACTATACCGATTGGTACCTAAAAGCTGAACACATCAATTCCCTAGGTAAACTCCAGTTAAATGTGGAGCCACATTCATCTGCTTCTTCTACTTAATCCCCATATCCATGTTGCCTTTCCGGTCAATAGCCCTTCCCTAGTAGCCCATTGTCTTGCTGTGTCAATTAATTACTTATGGGTATGTTTACTCCTTTAACTTACTTTCTATTACTTTGCTTCCACTCCTAAGGGTCAATTATAGTCAGGTCCATAAATATTGGGACATCGACACAATTCTAACATTTTTGGCTCTATACACCACCACAATGGATTTGAAAATGAAACAAACACGATGTGCTTTAACTGCAGACTGTCAGCTTTAATTTGAGGGTATTTACATCCAAATCAGGTGAACGGTGTAGGAATTACAACAGTTTGCATATGTGCCTCCCACTTGTTAAGGGACCAAAAGTAATGGGACAATTGGCTTCTCAGCTGTTCCATGGCCAGGTGTGTGTTATTCCCTCGTTATCCCAATTACAATGAGCAGATAAAAGGTCCAGAGTTCATTTCAAGTGTGCTCGTTTCATTTGGAATCTGTTGCTGTCAACTCTCAAGATGAGATCCAAAGAGTTGTCACTATCAGTGAAGCAAGCCATCTTTAGGCTGAAAAAACAAAACAAACCCATCAGAGAGATAGCAAAAACATTAGGCGTGGCCAAAACAACTGTTTGGAAGATTCTTAAAAAGAAGGAACGCACTGGTGAGCCCAGCAACACCAAAAGACCCGGAAGACCACGGAAAACAACTGTGGTGGATGACCGAAGAATTCTTTCCCTGGTGAAGAAAACACCCTTCACAACAGTTGGCCAGATCAAGAACACTCTCCAGGAGGTAGGTATATGTGTGTCAAAAACAACAATCAAGAGAAGACTTCACCAGAGTGAATACAGAGGGTTCACCACAAGATGTAAACCATTGGTGAGCCTCAAAAACAGGAAGGCCAGATTAGAGTTTGCCAAACGACATCTAAAAAAGCCTTCACAGTTCTGGAACAACATCCTATGGACAGATGAGACCAAGATCAACTTGTACCAGAGTGATAGGAAGAGAAGAGTATGGAGAAGGAAAGGAACTGCTCATGATACTAAGCATACCACCTCATCAGTGAAGCATGGTGGTGGTAGTGGCATGGCGTGGGCATGTATGGCTGCCAATGGAACTGGTTCTCTTGTATTTATTGATGATGTGACTGCTGACAAAAGCAGCAGGTAGAATTCTGAAGTGTTTCGGGCAATATTATCTGCTCATATTCTGCCAAATGCTTCAGAACTCATTGGACACCGCTTCACAGTGCAGATGGACAATGCCCCAGAGCATACTGCAAAAGCAACCAAAGAGTTTTTTAAGGGAAAGAAGTGGAATGTTATACAATGGCCAAGTCAATCACCTGACCTGAATCCGATTGAGCATGCATTTCACTTGCTGAAGACAAAACTGAAGGGAAAATGCCCCAAGAACAAGCAGGAACTGAAGACAATTGCAGTAGAGGCCTGGCAGAGCATCACCAGGGATGAAACCCAGCGTCTGGCGATGTCTATGCGTTCCAGATTTCAGGCTGTAATTGACTGCAAAGGATTTGCAACCAAGTATTAAAAAGTGAAAGTTTAATTTGTGATTATTATTTTGTCCCATTTCTTTTGGTCCCTTAACACGTGGGAGGCACATATGCAAACTGTTGTAATTCCTACACCGTTCACCTGATTTGGATGTAACTACCCTTAAAATTAAAGCTGACAATCTGCAGTTAAAGCACATCTTGTTTGTTTCATTTCAAATCCATTGTGGTGGTTCATAGACCCAAAAATGTTAGAATTGTGTCGATGTCCCAATATTTATGGACCTGACTGTAGTAGAGCTTTGTTTGGTCATTGTGAAGGCGGTTATGATCTTCCTCTGATGCCTTCGCACTTGTTTAGTATTGATTTTTAAATGAAAATTAATACAGATTTGGCAAAAAAGTTTGTAAACTCTTATAAATGTTTGTGTTTGCTGAACATTCTTTTCTTTTGAAACAGCATTTGGTATCCAGTAATTTCAAGAATGAGAAAGAAAGTTCTTTTTGGATTGAAAAGAAGCCTGAAAAAGGTCTGTTTTTTTGTGTGTTTGTTTTTTTTTATCAATGTAGTCAACATTTCTAGTTTTGAGGTTATATTGAAACAACAAAGTTAAAATTTGTCTTGTGATGGAATAATAGAATAATATATTAAAGGAATAAAGTTTACTGACAAATGTGCAATTTATACAGAAAAAAATATTCATGCAAAAATTAAGCAGCACAAAGGAAAATAGTAATATAGTAGGCCATTGGACTGCCCTTTTCAGATCTGCACATACCTCCTGCAGACATGTTAGGCAGCCAACCTAACTTAAAGTGTTAGTAAAGTCGTTTTTTTTCCTTTGTACCTACCTATAATGAGGCTTACCTGTAGGTACTGTGAATATCTCCTAAACGTGCACTGTTTAGGAGATATTTACTTGTAAAAGACACCGGTGCATGTGCTCTGAAGGAAGCTGTTCCTTCAGAGCTATGTGCCGTAAAAAGTGACTTTTGCACGCATGGGCAGGAGTGACATTATCGCTGCTCGGCCATTCAAGCCACTGGAAGCCCTGTCAGCGGTGATACATACTAGCACATTATGCCATTGTCTTGCAGGTTTTTTTTTTTTTTAAAGATCACGGTTTACTACCACTTTAAGAAGCGCAGGCAGCCAAACTTAACCACTTGCCTACCAGGCACTTATACCCCCTTCCTTACCAGGCCAATTTTCAGCTTTCAGCGCTGCCGCACTTTGATTGACAATTGCGCAGTCATGCAACATTGTACCCATATGAAATTTTGATCATTTTTTTCTCACCAATAGAGCTTTCTTTTGGTGGTATTTAATCGCCACTGGGCACTTTACTTTTTGCGCTATAAATAAAAAAAGTGCAAAAAATTTGAAAAAAAAAAAAGTTTATTTGTTTCTTTTATAAAATTTTTCAAACAGGTATTTTTTCTCCTTCACTGATGTGCGTTGATGAGGCAGCACTGATGGGCACTGATAGGCGGCACTGATGGGCACTGATAGGCAGCACTAAAGGGCACTGATAGGCAGTACTAATGAGGTGGCACGGATAGGCGGCACTGATAGACAGCACTAATTAGGGGTCACGGATAGGTGGCACTGATATGCAACACTGATAGGCGGCACTGATAGGTGACACTGATTATGGGTACTGATAGACGGCACTGACTGGCATCACTGCTGGGCACTGACTGGCGGCACTGACTGGCACAACCCCTGGGCACTGACTGGTGGCACTGACTGGCAGCACTGCTGGGCTGCACTGGTGGGTGGCACTGGTGGGCAGCACTGGTGGGTGGGCACAGGTGGGTGGCACTGGTGGGCACAGGTGGGTGGCACTGGTGGGCACAGGTGGGTGGGCACAGGTGGGTGGCACTGCTGGGCACATGTAGGTGGCACTTCTGGGCACAGGTAGGTGGCACTGCAGAGTGGCACAGGTGGGTGCACTGCTGGGCACAGGTGGGGGCACTGCTGGGCACGGGTGGGCGGAGCTAGTGGGCGCACTGCTGGGCGGAACTTGCGGGTGTCACTGCTGGGCACCGATCATCAGGGCACTGACCATCAGTGCCCTGATGATCGGTGCCGATCCCCGCTCTGACAACTGCCAGTTCTCGGCAGTACTTTCCTCACGATCTGACAGCGTGAGGAAAGTGCAGCCGAGAACCGGCACTTGCATTTCCCTGTGATCAGCGTGTCATTGGACACCGCTGATCACGTGGTAAAAGGCCGGTATGATCGGCCTTTTACCACATCTCGTGATCAGCTGTGTCCGTAGGACACAGCGATCATGGAGATCGCCGGGTGCGCGCCCCCTGGGGCGCGCAGGAGAGCGCGTTCTGGGAGGACGTCATATGACGTCCACTCAGAACTGGCCGGCCGTGGTGAAGCCGTCATTCGGCTATGCGCGGTCGGCAAGAGGTTAACTGAACTAAACAAACATGACAAGCTGACAATACTGCTTCTAATTGTGACGTAGCTACTTAGTGCTGTCAGCCTCTAATAAAATGTGAATTTACTTTTTTTTTGTTTTTTTGTTTAGAAGCCTGGAAAGCATTGTGCCAGTGATCAGCAGATCGCTGCTGCCATGAAGGACTCCTGAAGACTGTCAGTGTGATCTGTCTGTTTCACATTGACAGGAAGAATCAATGAACCAACACAGTGCTCAACAGCGTTGTGGTAGTTCACTGAGAACTACCAGCCAACAGCTGCAAAGGATGTTGGTACTAGTAGTTCATTCATTCACAGAACTCTGTGAATGAATGATGCGGCTGTGTAGGTGGAGCCCCGCACGGCCACGCTCTTTTCAAAAAGTGACAACTGGTATGGGGAACTTATCCCTGTACTGCTGTTACACAGAGGGCTCAGATTCCTGTGTGACTGCAGGAGCGGGAACATGTTATATGTTCCACCCTAAAATGGATGGAACATATAACGTTCCCGAAGGTGAACATATCTTTGAGAAAGCTGTATGCATTGAGACATGGTGCCAAACATAATGAAAAAGGAACTAAATTATATATTATATCCCTACGCTATGTCAAATAACAATATCAAACCTAGTGCAATGTGAAAAATTAATCTACCAGATTACCAAATCACACCAGTAATACAATATCAATAAATATGTGAATAGTAGAAGATTCTAGACCTACTGCTGTTTGTAAAGAATGAATGAATTTATAACTTAACAGCGCTGCTCTTAATATATTTTTTATCAAATGACACACAACTTCTAAAATTCAGTCCATGTGCTTAATTGTCCAATAAAGTGAAACAAGTGCAGTCCATAAACAAAGTGCAACAGTGCAATGACTTTTGATGGTGCAGTGATCATGCTGTGCTCCCTTCCTTTGTTCCCCTACTCACCAACTGGTGTTGACCCTTAAATACTAAGAGTCAAAATGCACTTGTATAAACAACTTTAAGTGTGGGTTCTTCTCTCCATCGTTCCTCCAATTCACAGCAGGATTCACAGATAATCATATGCATAGAGGATCACAGAAATATACATAGTGTAATTCTGTTGTTTTATTAAAATTATTTGGGTTACATTCACAATAATATCGGTTATGTATATCAGATATGTATACATATAATATCAGAAAGTTCATCACGTGTAGTAGTACACACGTTCCGTATTTATTAGAATGTACGTGTGGGTTACAGTATGTGGGCAGAACAACCAGAGGGTTGAGAACCAGGTTGAGGGAACACATAAATAATATTAAAAAGGGGTTCCGCTACCATAGCCTTTCGGACCATTTCCGTAGGTTTCATAATAGGGATCCAACACTACTTAGATTCTGTGTAATAGATAGAATTGAAAAACATTTCAGAGGTGCCACCATGAGAAAAACTATCTCACAAAATGAAACCAAGTGGATTTATCAGTTAGATACGATGATACCCAGAGGTTTGAATGTAGAAATAGATATTAATTGTTTTTAAATTAATTTTTAATAATCGGGATCCACAGAATATTGTGGTTATTACGAAGAGTGTTTTTAATTAAAATCTGGGCTTATATGAAATACATCTCCCCTAGATAAATATGCACTGTATGTACATTCATAAAAGAGTGGGTATGTACATATATATAATTTTATATAATAATTTAATATATTGCATGCCATACAGGATTGGTATGGGAAATGCATTGAGTAGAATATAACAATGGTATAAGGAGACGGTATATTTTATTTGTATTTAATGAGATGAGATCGTATTGGGTAGAGGTTATTAATGATTTTATTTGGTATTTTGTTGTGATTTTATATACGTATTAAGAATATATTTGGTGCACCAATATGACGACCGGTAGTTTGTAAAGTAGAATGTGCATGTGAGTACAACCAAAACATACCATCATGGCCGCGGGAGTAAGGTTTATTGGGTGGAGATTTGGGGAAGAGCAATAGCGGCGAGTAACATAAAAGAACCATTTACCTGCAGCCCCAGCTTCTGACGACGCCCTGTGGAAGGGGTGAAATGTGTTAGGCGGGGACTTCTGGTGACATCACATCCAGCTGGTGGGATGCACGCTGTGGAAGCGCTTTCGGTTTAGCATTACATGCCTCTTTAATTGATATTATTGTGAGTGTAACCTGATTTTTAAATAATTTTAATAAAACAACAGAATTACGCTATGTATAGTTCTGTGATCCTCTTTGCATATAATTATCTTTGAATCTGGTGTGGATTGAAGGAATGATAGAGAGAAGAACCCACACTTAAAGTTGTGCATTTTGACTCTTAGTATTTAAGAGTAGTTGGTGAGTAGGGGAACAAAGGAGGGGAGCCCAGCACGATCCCAGCACCATCAAAAGTCATTGCACTATTGCACTTTGTTTATGGACTGCACTTGTTTCAGTTTATTGGACTATTAAGTACATGGACTGAATTTTAGAAGTTATGTGTCATTTGATAAGATATATGTTAAGAGCAGCGCTGTTAAGTTATAAATGTTATAATGAAAAATAGATTTGGGGTTTACGTATACTTTAAAGGCTAATGCAACTCAGAACTTATAAATCAGTTTAGAGTTTACTCGTTTCCAGTGGGTTGAATCTTGCACTAGTTTTCAAACATCTCCCGATGATGTATTATAATGAACAATCACTGTTATTTTAAAACAACAACCAAGCAATACCCAGAATGCCATGCGCAGTGCTATAGTCATATACTGTGTTAGCTGATACATCAAACAGTATAACCAATAACATGAACAACATATTTCCTATAGGCAGTGGCTTACCTAGTATATTTGACGCCCAAGGTGTATATTTTTAATAAATTTTAGTTCTACTCAAAATTATTTTCAGCAATTGTCAAATAGAAAAATATAAGTTGGTGACAATCTTCTTGTTACCTAAACCTTGAATCATGGCGGTAAAAATAAATAAATACAATTTGAAAATGTAATACCATTTTATTTGATAGTGATAGGCCTGCTTGGGATTACATTATAGAAATATTGTCTGCTAAACAGCAGTGATATGACAATATGTAGAGTCATGCCTGGCAATTCATGGGCTACAAACTGACAATCATATACAATACTCAGGCAACAAACAGTCACTGTTGATAGACAATAGTTGGGCAACAAGACAGATAGGCATAATACAAAGGCAACAAACAGGAGACTGTTGAAGTAATAATCGGGCAACTGTAGCAATATACTGGCAACAAATGTGCAAATGTAATAATATGCAAACAAGCAGGAAATAATAACCACATAAGGGTAACTTCAGCAGCACCAATCAACTCCCCCCCGCCCGCCTTCACAGCCAGGAGTCGGCTTACCCAATCCCTCTCCCTCTATTAAACAAAAAAAAGAAAACAAAAAATAACAAAAACCCTTACTAGACCTAAGATGCAAAGCACCACCCAAATCAGATTGAAGGTATGTCCTTTCTAGCTTTCCTTCATGGTTTTGTGTCGTGATGCATCAAAACCAATTAGAAACTTATGAAAGCTTCCCTCCCCTCTGCATCTGAGGTCTTACCACTGTGTGGGTGGTCCTTCACAGCCATGAGCAGCACAACCCTGGTTTTGCAAGGACACCTCACATAGTGGCAATGTGCAATACAGGTGTCCACAGGGCCAGTGGTTGCCCCATCATGGAGCAGGGGTGATATGCCAACAACGTTCTCCTCAAAGTGTAGTGCTAATGCACTGGTCATGTCATCTTCATGGGGCAGGGGCTGCTCAGGTCTCACATCCCAAAGGCTGGCCTGATCTTGTACTTATCGGAGTTCAACTCAGTGAATTTGAAATAATAGCTATGTGTATTGGAACGTAAGAATTCATGAAATAAGACCATGCGAGTCACGGAGAATTGTCACTTCCAGCACAAGTTTTGGAGATGTTTAGGCTTTGTGATTCTTTTTAAGTAAAATTCACATTTAGTGGAATCTGGTGGTTGAAACAACTTCTCATATCTTGCAGGGACTTAAAGCAGCTGATTTTTCAATTTTCCCAAATGCAAAGAATCTTTTTATCTTTGTAATGGAACTGCAGAAAGAAAGATACCGATGCTGAATTCCCCAAGGTTCTAGAAAACCATGACTGACCCATCTGCATTCACTTACAACTGAAATATCCATTTTTTATTATGCTTTAAAAAGGTTATGCAAAGACCCCTGCAGGATTAAGTCAAAGTTAAAAGTATGAGTGCAGTGCATAATTACTATTATCTTCTGTATATAGTTTATAAATGAACTTTTACAAAAAAGGTCTTGATCTGAGAAGTTACTGTGCTATTTATATCATAAAAGAAAACCATGTACATATTCTAAATGCTTTGAAGCTGCTTTAGTTACAGAATATTTTTTGAGAAACAGCAACTATGTATGTGTGGAAAATGCAGTTGGCTGTTTTATTTGAACATCAAGAATATACCCTGATAGCATATGGCTGTATAATAACATATTTATATATAGTCACTTTCTGGACGCTTTCCAGGCCTGTTTACTGTTTGACTTGGAATGCTTTCCGGGTCCAGTGTCATGGAGCAGCCTGTTGTGTGACCCTGTCTTTGATGACTCACATAGTGAGTAAAGCCAGGTGAGCTAAAGCATTAGGAGCAATTGGTACTGTTGGGTGACTTTTTAAATTTCCTGCAACTGTTTTTTTTCTCACGATAAGGGTTGAGACTGAGGAAATTGAGTGCTGATGTCATCCAGCCTACCTTCCACTGAAACTGCAGATCTTAAAGCTAGAAATTTTCTTTTCCCCCTGTTCAACATTCTGCTTGAAAGTGTACCCCCACTTCTGTAAGTGAGGGGCACCTTGGTTTCATGATAGTTTGCCTTCTCTGCATTTCGGTGCTTAGGTTTCCCCCTTCTAGACCCTTGAGTCAGCCACCTCCTTTAGTTAGCCCTGCTCAATCTTCTGGTATCAAGCAACAATTGTGCATTTTTCCAGGTTTGTTTGGATTTCTTGCACCCTGAGTTCTCTGATTACTGCAAAGAGGAGTGTGAGCTTAAATGGGATACCAGTCTCAAGGAAATGCTTTTACTAGAGTAGGAGACTCCTTTTCTCTCACAGGTAGTTGCACACACTGCAGTGCTTGGCTCTTCTAAAACCTATCCTTCTTAACCTACAAGGTAGACAGAGATCAGTCCCTACTGTTCCCTTCTCTAGTGAGGAGCAGATTGTTCAGTATCGTCTGCCAGCATTTAACTCTGCTTATGACCTAGGGCCTTATGTCCATCCTAGTGTCTTTTTTATTGGCATCTTCCTTGTGAATTGCTCAGGACCGGCTTTGAAGATGAGGGCCAGTTTCCTAGATGTTTGCACTGTCAACTGTACAGGGGGTCTTATTGTCTGCAAACCTCATTTAAATGAGGCTTGTCCGGTGTCTAGAATTAGTACTGTTGAGTTGCCTTTTCAGGGTTTGTAGAATTGTTGGAGTATCCCCACTTTAGAGGGCATTTACCTTCACATATGGTGTCTCAATCCCTTTTAGCCCCTCCCTCTGGGTTTGGACATTAGGAATCTATGCAAGACACAAAGTTGGTCTCTTTTGGACCATGATCTCCTGGACATTATTTGCCATTGGTTCTTTCCCTTTATCCTGTGAGGACATCTCTAATGGACATATCCTTTTGCATAGCCCTTGAGAACAGACTGTTCCGGAGTTGTCAGAGGTTCCTTCTGTTGGACAGTCCAACCTCTGCTGGACATACTCTGGATTCTGCTAGGCCTTGACCTTCGGAAAAATGTGAGAATTCCCCCTAAAGGGGATAGTGCGAGTCCAGATGCCTTCTTGCGACCTAACTGTTGGGAGTCCTCCTACTGTGGCAGAGTTGCAGTCTTTTTAGGAAGTCTCCTTATGTCTCTTCCTTTTCTTGTATTCTTTATCAGGTGAATGTTACTAATACTAGGATTCCATCCTCTCACTCCTTGGTGAAGGATTCTGCTCTTTACAGGGGTAGGTTGAATGGATCTTAGAATCCTATAGTTCATAATGGCTGAGGCTTTCAGAGTATTTGTCACACTACAGAAAAAAAAAAACTAAGTACAGTATTAGTTAAATGCAGTTCTACTCATCCTTCTAGTGTTCTTGTACACCAGTTGGGGTACAATGTATCCTTATCCCTGCTTTCATATTTATGCAGGTGCTGTTCATCACTCTACCCTCTCCCTAAAGAAAATTCAGATGTAACGCCCTTCACTTTTTTACAGCTTAAAACCTAACTCCAGGTTTCCTATGACCTATAAATAGATTGTTTGGACCAAGCTGGACCAAAGGAACTATTTCCATATCTGCCCACTCGGAGCACTGTATGCAGTATACAGTGCTGCATTCTGGCAGTAATACAGGGGTTTTTGGCTCTTTGCACTCCTTACTCACAAAACAAAGGCATTAGAAGCAGGGTTATATAGGTGCTGGCTGCAAATTTTTTTGTTTGCCATTGTACCAACCTTCTGTATGCAACAGTATAAGGCTCCATGCACACTAGCTTAAAAAACACTCCTAGCAGCAGCTTTTGAGTGTTTTTTTTTTCTACCTCTAGAAGCAAATTGTGTAATTGTATGTGTCCATAGACACTATTTTAGTCTAGAGGTGGTTGTTTAAGCCTCAGTGTTTAGAAGCAGAAAAAACAATTTTTTTGTTTGCGTTTTTGGGAGTAATTTTCCGGCAGAAAAAAAAATGCTAAATGCTCCTAACTGCAGCTAAGCACCGTCTTCTTTTTTTTTTCTTAACGGGCTGCCACCAGCATCCTTGAAAACCACTTACAGCAGAATGTAAACAAAAGAATTGCTGACAATTAAAACTTGAGGGGAAAAAAACAGTTGGCTAGCTATTTTGCAGTGTCACCTGCTAGGGAAATGTGATTTGAATGTAAAATACAGCCCTCAAATGATAATTCTCTATCAAAAGCCAGTGTAATTTAGTGGTACAGTTTCAGTGTGCCGAGCAGTATGACAAATGTGATGGGCGCTGTGTGCTGGTGGTGATCTGTACAAATTATTACATACTGTGGTCTGAATTACATATCCTAGTACTATTGTTATTGTAATTATTACATTTAACTGTCCTGATTGCTCTGATTTTGGTTTTCAGGAGACATACCTGGCAAGGAAAACACAGATCATTCCAATGAGAATAAACTTTTACCACTAGAACAAGAATCTGGAGTAAAGATATCCTATCCTGCTGAGGGAGCAATCAAAACTGTATCCATTGAAGAACCATGGAAAGACATGCCATTGTATAATTCACAGGACCTCAGCAGTGTAGTCTATGCCAGTGCTGCTACAACTCACACAGAAAGCACTGACCTCAATGCATTCATCTGTAATAGGTCAGACTTACCACTGTGTGATACTGAAGCAAACCCTAGCACTGGACATGACAATTTATCTTATCCACCAACCTTGGACAGTACTGAGGGAAGAGTCATGGAAGATAAACCATATGGGTGTAAGTATTGCATTCGTAGGTTTGCCCATAGCTCAAGTCTTTACCGGCATCAAAAAAGCCACATGGAAACTAAGCTTCATAAATGTATCCTATGTAATAAAGCCTTTACCAGTGCCTCAAATCTCAATGTCCATTCCAGAATTCACACTGGGCTAAAGCCCTATGAGTGTAATGATTGCGGGAAGAGGTTTACACGCAAATTTGGACTTGACCAACATTTAAAAATCCACAGCCAAGAGAAATTATATATTTGCTCTCACTGTGGAAAGACTTATACTGACTACTTCTTTTTAGTAAAGCATCAACAAATGGAAAGAGCTTCTGTTCCATACTCTTGAGATTGTTCGGAAATAAAGCATGCGTGCCAAATATTTGTATTTTTGTGTTTTTTAATGTCTCACAAAACCGGAAACCACCCATCATAGATTTATTTTTATAGTTGTATACTTAGGAAAAGACTGCAACTTGAATTCACAAAATTATATTACAAAAATTAGATAAGGAAATGGTTCACTCTGCAAGCCCCTCTTTTGAAAGAAGACAAAGCATCAGAGATATTTCTTCATGTTAAAGAACATTTAAAACCGCTTGTTTTTTTCCTTTCAGAGTTAGGATAAACAGGCAGTTTCCATGCAAGTTTCCATGTTAAATAGATATTTTTTAACCGCTTCAATACTAGGCACATTTATCCCTTCCTGCCCAGGCCAATTTTCAGCTTTCAGTGCTGTCGCACTTTGAATGACAGTTATGCTGTCATGCAGCACTGTAGTGTTTATCATTTTTTTTCACACAAATAGAGCTTTCTTTTGGTGGTATTTATTCACCACTGTGTTTTTATTTTTTTGCTAAATAAATGAACGTACTGGAAATGTTGGGGGAAGAAAAATTTTTTCTTTGTTTCTGTTGTAAAATTTTGCAAATAAATAATTTTTATTCATACATTGCTTTGGTGAAACTAACCCAAATCAGTGTTTATTATTTAGTCTGTAGGAAAGTTACTGTATAGAGTCCACAAACTATGGTACATATCTGAAAATCAGTCACTCCTGATGTACTGACAGCATATCTCTTGAGGACCAAAAATGTAAGGGCAGTACAGATAACCCCCAATGACCCCTTTTGGTAAGTAGATAGTCCAAGGTAATTGATAAAGAATGAGAGTGCAGCGCTAACCCAAATAGCGATTAAACATATGATAGACCACATATGATAGTGGATCAGTAAAATGTCAGTGTAAGTTCATCAGATGTGCTGAAAATGCATACAGTCTCCAATATGTAAAGAACCAAAAGTAGTGACTTTCAGAAATGATAATAGCCAAATAATGCACTAACCAGATAGCGCATATTAAAGCGCATGGAGCATTTAAGACCTGCCCCTGGTGCTCAGCCACTGTATCACTGGAGCCAGGAGATGTCATCTATAGGGTGACCACTAGATGTCATCTATCCGGATGGAGGCTGAGTCCAGCCACTGTATTAGAGGATCAGGCGGATGTCATCTATAGGGCGACCACTAGATGTCATCCGTTCCAGGAGGAGCTGTGTCATGGATCCAGGGATGTCACTTGCAGATGTGTCCTTTGCTAAGCACAGCCCCAGGACCTTCAGAATTACAGGCTCCCCAGAAATAAAGAGCCCGTGGAAAAAGGCCTCAAATAGTGTGATATCGTTTATTAAAGTAGGTAAATAATCAGAAAAGAACTTACTAACAACGGTTCAGCTGCTCATAAACAGCCAGACCAGAGGTACATGTACACAGGATATAAATAGCTTGGCACTTCCCTAACGCGTATCGTGTGAGTACACATCATCAGAGGGCTGATGATGTGTACTCACACGATACGCGTTAGGGAAGTGCCAAGCTATTTATATCCTGTGTACATGTACCTCTGGTCTGGCCGTTTGAGGCCTTTTTCCACGGGCTCTTTATTTCTGGGGACATCTAGTGACATCTAGTGGTCGCCCTATAGATGACATCCGCCTGATCCTCTAATACAGTGGCTGGACTCAGCCTCCATCCGGATAGATGACATCTAGTGGTCACCCTATAGATGACATCTCCTGGCTCCAGTGATACAGTGGCTGAGCACCAGGGGCAAGTCTTAAATGCTCCATGCGCTTTAATATGCGCTATCTGGTTAGTGCATTATTTGGCTATTATCATTTCTGAAAGTCACTACTTTTGGTTCTTTACATATTGGAGACTGTATGCATTTTCAGCACATCTGATGAACTTACACTGACATTTTACTGATCCACTATCATATGTGGTCTATCATATGTTTAATCGCTATTTGGGTTAGCGCTGCACTCTCATTCTTTATCAATTACTTTGGAGGTTCCCGAGGTGCCTTTTTGTGCAAGCAGCTACCGTACTTACACCTATACACTGCGCTCGATTTTATATATAGATTTTATATATAAGTTTATTTTATTCGTTTAGATAGTCCAAGGTATTTAGTAAGAGGCATGGCAAGTTTTTTTGCGTAATTTTTTTGTCATCATTTTTTGGATAATGAAAAAAGGGGGTACACTATGATGTAAGGGAGGGTGGGGGACTCTTGACTGCTAATGGTGGGGGGACTCTTGACATCTAGTCTTACAGATACAACCTGCTCTTTGAGGGTAACCATATACAGTTAGGTCCATATATATTTAGACACAAGCACGATTTTCATACTTTTGGCTCTGTATGCCACTAGAAACAGGGCTTAAAATTTCAAGTCTAGACCTACTAGCCAGGCACAAACCTTACTCTCCACCAGTTGCCCCACCCAACCTTGCCCAGGGCCGCCTCCAACCTCACCCCCGCCCTGTCCCCCAACCATGCCCCCTTAAAGCTTATGAAATTACATGTTTCTTTAGAATAAAGAGTCCAAAATATAAAAAAACTGCAATTATAACATATGTTTAAATTGACATAAAGTTAACAGCAATAGCTTAATAGCAATAGGATGCAATCACAATATCAAGTTTTACAGCTTTAAACCTGTAGTGAACATTTTTTTTTAATCTTCTGCATCTTTAAAAATAAACTTTTTAATAAGACAATATGATTTTTGTTAGTGAGCACATATTTTCAGTTATTATTGCAGTTTTTCCTTAAACTGATTTTTGTATAATACTTTAGAAACAATTAAGTACTGTCCGTGATACTTTTTTTATTTGCACTAACATACAATTTTGAGGACAAGCTTTCGGGGTATGTCCCCTTCTTCAAAGTCAAAGCAGTACTATACAAATCACAAAGTTTCAGCAGAATGTTGGAAGGGATGAAAAAAAAAAAAAAGGCTAGAGATAAGATACAACAAAGGTGAAGGGGGGAATACTACACTCACACAGAGGGAGTCAAGCTTGAGCTAATAGTCATAAAACTTGGATAATGAGTGAGGAATCCCATATCCAAATTCAGGCCATTATCTCTTGTGTCAAATAGAATAATCCTTCTTAGTTCAAATGTTTTTCTTTCCTGAATGGATTTGGAATTTCCTTTAAGGACTAAAATATTGAGGTCTCCCATTGTGTGGCCTGGTTGTGCGAAATGGTGTCCCACAGGTGTGCAAAGGTCATCTTCTTTATGTTCCTTGATGGTATGTCTGTGCAAATTCATCCTTGTTTGCAACTTCTGTCCTGTTTCGCCAACATAAGATTCTTTGCTGCATTTTCTGCACTGGATAAGGTACACAACATTACTGGATGTGCAGCTGTATGATCCGGAAATATTGAAGATCCCTTTTGAGTGTCTGACACTTTTTCATGGATTGATTTGGTTGCACAGTTTGCCACGTTTTCTATTGCAGGGTGTGCTTCCATTATTTGTGACATCATGATCAGAAGGAAGTTTCCTACTGTTTAGTTTATTTCTGAGGTTGGGGGGTTGCCTGAAAGCTAGTATTGGGGGTTGTTGGAATATTTCTTTCAGAATTCCATCCTCTGTTATGATGGGTTGTAAATCTTTGATTATTTTTCTTATCCCTTCTAGTGCTGGGTTGTATGTGGTTACTAGAGGTACACGGTTGTTTGTTTTTTTTTTCTTTGTACTGAAGTAGATTTTCCCTTCGTGTTCTCAAGGCTGTGTTTATGCTGGTGTTGATAGAGTTGTCCTTGTAACCTTTCTTATGGAAGGCGTCTGCAAGTGTCCCGAGATGTTTATCTCTGTCTGTTAGGTCAGAACATATTCGGTGGTATCTAATGGCCTGACTGTATGATGGCACATTTCGCATGTATAATACTTTAAATTTTTTATTATTCATTTTGTTAGTCCAGTCATATTTTAGCAGAAAATTATACAAAGAAGAGCAATGTGTTTTGAAACAGTAAATAACAAGTGTCTTACAGTTTATTTTGTAGCCCTATGCTCAGAGGTATACTGCAGTATACTAAGGCCACTGAGCTCTGTGTGAGGGCAGTGCAGTAGTTTCTCTACAGTGATCCCCCAAGGCGGTGGAGAGCAGGACTCTCCTCGAGTCCTTCGTGGCGGTGGAGAGGATGTCTCCTCTCAGTGGAGGAGAGCGGACCTCTCCTACACCTGTCCCCTCAGCGGCGCTGCCAATGTAATGGCGGTGCCGAAGTTGGAAACCAGAACTCGGCTTCACAATGAGGCTTGGAGTGCAGGTGCAGCCGCTCCATCCATCATCTGTGCTCTCCGCTTGCCACACAAGAATTTCTCCTCGAATTTGGCAAGCGGGCGGGCGGCTTTTTCAAACCCTGCACCAGAAAAAATTAAAACGAAACAATCCAAATGAATTTGAAGTGCAAAGTTTCAGCTTTAATTCAAGGGGTGGAACATAAACATCAAGTACAAATTTTAGGAACTGTAACCATTTTTATACACAGTCCATCCATTTTCAGGGGCTCAAATAAAATTGGACAAATGAATATAATCATTAATAAAATGTTCATTTTTAATATTTTGTTGAGAATCCTTTACTGGCAATGACTGGCTGAAGTTTGGAACCCATTGACATTACCAAAGTCTGGGTTTCCTCCTTTCCGATGCTTTGCTAGGCTCTACCTGCAGCTGTCTGCAGTTGTTCTTTGTTTGTGGGTCTTTCTGCCTTTAGTTTTGCATTCAGCAAGTGAAATGCATGCTCAAATGGGTTGAGATCAGGTGATTGACTCGGCCATTGCAGAATACTTCACTTCTTTTCATTCAAAAGCTCCTGGGTTGCTTTTGTAGTGTGTTTTGGATCATTGTCCATCTGCACTGTAAAGTGCCGTCCAATCAACTTTGCAGCATTTGGCTGAATCTGGGCTGACAGTATATCTCTAAACACTGCAGAATTCATCCGACTGCTTCTGTATTCTGTCACATCATCAATAAACACCAGTGACTCAGTGCCACTGGAAGCCATGCATGCCCATGCCATCACACTGCCTCGCTTTGGATAATGAGCTGTGCCAAGCCTTCTCCACACTTTTTTCTTCCTGTCATTCTGGCACATATTAATCTTAGCTTCATCTGTCCAAAGAATGCTCTTTCAAAACTGGTCTGGCTTTTTTAGATGTTTTTTGGCAAAGTCTAATTTGGCTTTTCTATTCTTCAGGCTTATGAATGGTTTGCACCTTGTGGTGAACCCTCTGTATTTGCTCTTGTGCGTCTCTTGATTGTAGACTTTGACAATGATATGCCCACCTCCTGAAGAGTGTCCTTCACTTGTCTGGATGTTGTGAATGGTTCTTTACCATAGAGAGCATTCTGCGATAATTCACCACTGTTGTCTTCCGTGGACGTCCATGCCTTTTTTATGTTGCTCAGCTCACCAGTGTGTTCTTTCCTCAGAATGTACCAAACTATTGATTTGGTCACTCCTAATGTTGCTGCTATCTCTCTGATGGATTTGTTTCATTTTTGAAGCCTTACAATGGCCTGTGTCACTTGCATGGACAGCTCCTTTGAACGCATGATGTAGGTTCACAGCAATAGATTCCAAATGCAAATACCAGACTTAGAATCAACTCCAGACCTTTAACCTGCTTAATTGATGAAGAAATAACGAAGCAGTAGCCCACACCTGGCCATAAAACAGCTTTTGATTCAATTGTTGGCATGCAATGCCAAGCTGCGGTTTCTAAAGCGAACAAAATCCCCTCTTGTATTAAAAGCAGTATAGACTCCAGAGAGAGAGATATGATATTACTCCTGTACAAATCATTAGTAAACCTCATCTGGAATATGCAGTTCAGTTTTGGGCACCAATTCACAAAAAGAACATTGGGGAACTTGAGAAAGTACAGAGAAGGGCAACTAAACTGATAAGAGGCATGGAGGAGCTCAGCTATGAGGAAAGATTAGAGGAACTAAATTTATTCTCTCTTGAGAAGAGGAGATTAAGGGGGGATATGATCAACATGTATAAATACATCAGTGGTTCATATAGTGAACTCGGTGTAGAGCTATTCACCCTGAGGTCATCACAGAGGACAAGGTGGCACTCTTTACGTCTGGAGGAAAAGTAATTTAATCTCCAAACACGGAAAGGTTTCTTCACAGTGAGAGCTGTGAAAATGTGGAATAGACTCCCTCAAGAGTTGGTTCTGGCCAGCTCAGTGGATTGCTTCAAAAAAGGCCGGGATTATTTCTTAGATACACAGAATATAACTGGATACTAACATTTATTGGTAAAGTTGATCCAGTTAATATCTGATTGCCTCTCGGGGGATCAGGAAGGAATTGTTTTCCCAGCAGGTACAAATTGGATCATGCTTTGCTGGGTTTTGTGCCTTTCTCTGGATCAACTGTGGGTATAGGATTATAACTTTTTTTTTTTTCTATGGTTGAACTGGATGGACTTTTGTCTTTTTTCAGCCAGACTAACTATGTAATGCCATTAGAATGCCTGAGGGTGATACTTGGATATTAGGCCACTCTATGCAGATAGGCTGTGAAAATGCCTCCCCATACTCAGAAAAGCAGAATGTGTTTTGGGGTGTAAATATAAGTATGCCTATGCTGGGTGAGAAATTACTTGTTCAAATAGCAACAATTGACATTATGTCTATGGGCAAAGACAACTCCCTCTGAATGTCAAAAGCAAAAGATGAACAGAAGTAGGAATCCTGCTCTGCTCTGCAGAGAGGGAAATGGACTTGTTGATTTAGCTGACACTCCCGTATCTTGGTCTGTAACTGTATATCTTGTGGTCAGCTTGAATGATAACTGTACTGCAGATATAATCCAACAATTGCGCTGGTATAACTAGTCCGCAAACTAGGGCAACTTTATGTAATGTTCACAACTATGTGCAGGTAGATAACTGAGGTGGCAAACTATTAATGTTCACTGTGTTAGTGGATGCATGGGTCTCTCTCACCTGATCAATGTGGTTCAGCAGATTGCCACAATCTATCTTTCCTGATGGACAGAGACAGTCCACGGGACCTCTGGTTCAGATTTGGCATCCCGTTCGGTCTCCTACACCAATTGCATGGCCACTTTTTTTTTTCTCTCACGTTTGTTTCACTTTCACTTGTGTGTGTTTTTTTTTTTCCTCACTGGACTGAGGGTGTGGGTCCTCAGGCCTGCCCTGAAGTTTAGGGGAGGATGTGTGGCCCTCAGGTTCCTTCCACCCCCCCAATCCTTGGTCTCTCTTCGGGAGAGCCCCTCAACCAAGTACTTGGTGGTCGGCTTCGGCTGTTCACAAGGAAAGAGGTCCACCAGACCTTTTGGCTAGGTGGACCATGTTGTAAACCTTTGTCCTTATCAGGAGCCTTGTGCCTCGGGGATCAGGGTAGAAGTCCAGGGGAATGGACTAAAAGCACACCCCTAAGTGCACTTTTTTTGTTTGGGGGTTTTTGCACTTGCACCTTTTTTGTACACTTATCGGGTTTTTGTTTTTGCGCACCTCCACGGAGTATAAAAAAAAATAAATCCCACTCAGTCTCCTGCTGTCAGAGTGTCCTGCTTAGCATTGTGGCAAGCTGGATGGTCAAAAGTTCTTTCCTTCCTCTAGGCTCCCTGGCCTAGTTTAGCCAACAGCACTTCTTCAATCTCTGTCCGCACTCTCCTGGCCAATCTCCCGGGCTTTGATATTTATAAGCTCACACACACACATACACACACGCTACGTCTCCTGGGAAATGTAGTTCCAGACACTCTGCTTATTAGCCAAGTCCTGCCCCTGCCATCTAATGTCCACTTTAGTGTATTGCAAGTAATACCATTTCAATGGGTTGCAGTAAATTGTACTTTAATTTTTGGGAGTAGGGTTACTGTTAGACATTGAAATCCCCATGAATACTCAATGTTACAAAGTAAAATAGAAGACAGTATTGATCCCAGCAATCATGACTCACATTGCCATTGATGCCAGATTTATTTGAAGACTATAGGCCCTCAGAGATGAACTCAAAGGGTTATACCGCTTTTGTGAAAAATAATAGCAAATTAAAAAATAACATATGGAGGCTTGGCTTGGAGCCAGGCGAAGATGGCTTCACATTGAGGAGCTCCATGATCCCACTGGTTTATAGTCTTCTCCCAGGCTCCGAGGGAGTCAGATCATGGGGAAATTAACCTGACACACACTGCAATTCCGCTCCCGGTCTTGTCCTCCTCGGCCTCAGCGAGGAATATAATGGATATCTTCCAATCACAGTCCTCAGCCAGGAACAACATGGCCTCTAGTAAGATGCCACCAGCCTGCCAGGATGAGGATTTCAATGAAGACCTTAGATGGCATGGGAAGATGTATTGAGAGACTCTGCTCATACTGACAACCCCTAACCTTTTCTGATATGACAGCTATAGCAGCTGATATCAAAAGCACATTATCAGCGGCGATCACAAATCTAAAAGCTGGTATTTTAGTACTCACAGAACAAATTACCTCAATGGAAAATGCAGGAAGGAGATACAGCTATTCAGAGATTAGAACATGTCACTGACTCCTTTGCCAAGCACCTAATTGAAATGAATAGACATATAGAGGATCTAGACAACAGGGATCCCCCTCACACTTATGTTATTTCTTCTGCCTCTAAGTCAGTGCTACCTGAACAAATGCCACAAGCACGTCAAAAGGTGTTTTATAACATTACTGAGGAAACAGCAGACTCTGAAATAGAGTTTGTGCGAGCACATAGAGCACTGAGAACCAAGGGCCCAGAATCTGCTCCTAGGGATATTGTTTGTTGCCTCCAGAGCTTCCCTTTGAAAGAAGAGATCTTGAAAAAAGTGAGACAAAATGAAATGATAACCTTTAATGTGGACTCCATTTCCTTATACCAGGATTTATCACCCATCACACTTAAAAACAGGAGAGTACTGCACCCCCTACTCTCCAGTTACACTATGAGAGAAAGGCTTAACATACAGGTGGCGCTTCCCATTTGCTTTAGGCGTTACACTACAGGGAAAGCAAATATTGTTACGCAACCCTGATGATCTACCAGACTTTTGTACTGCATTACAAATACAACAGCCTGAGCTGCCTGAATGGTACTAGGAGTTTAGACTCCCACCGTATGTCCGTAGCCCACCGAGATCACCTTTCTCCACTCTGGACAATTAAATAATCAAAAAAACATAGGGCTCCAAACCCTGGATTGGATGGAAACCCCCTTGCCTCGTAACAAGACTCCTAGAAAAGGTCTGAACACTTGAGAGGATGACTTCTAATAGCTGAATCATTTCAAGATCCACCACTACTATTTTCCTGTTGTTTTCTATGACTGAACAAAGTTAGAAGAGTGGAATAAGAATGGATATTGCTCTCCTTCCTCTTATACAAAAGTTCTTATCTCAATAGCTAAAATATGATAGCTTTTGAAAGACACGCTGGGATTTATGTCTCCCGAGCTTCAATGTAAGACCCCATCTTAACAGTCTTTCAATCTTAAGTTGAACTACAATTGACTTAATTATTGTTCTTACTGTTTTTCTTCAGGAGCACTAATTGATCTATTGGTTATTGTTTAGGTTGCTATTATATGGAAAGAAACTTTTTACCAATAAGGTCACCGATGGATAACACCTGAGGTATGCACAGCCCTATAACAACACATTCTATAAATCATAGATCATTACACATTCCATCACTCTATTCTAGCAACATGTTGCTCAAGAGTCCTACATTTCTATTATTATAAATAAAATCTTGCGAGCTGCTATGAAAACCTATACAATTAATAGTGCCAAAAAATAGGTGAAAATAGTAGATCGCTTACACCATACACATACCCATACAAATGTGTCATCAATATGCACATATCCTTCTAAGCGGAGATCACTGCATGTACTACTACCACATCTTGGCAGTCATTTCCACATCTACTATTTTAATGGAAACCTATAATAACGCCCTTGAAGATATATATGTAATGTTGCCCTACATAGCTAGTTAATGTATTAAAAACCAAACAATAAAACTAATCAAAAATATAAAAAATATATAAAAATTAAACTAAATAAAATACATAATTATAATAAATTATGTCATTTACTATTGAGTATTAATTAGTGATTATTTTTAGACCCTAATTTGTATACTCATATTTACATCTAAATTAAGGTATAAGTGAAATTAAATATTACTGAAACAGGAAAGGAATATAAAATAAAACAATTCATATAATGTGAAACTAAAGGACTAGTATACGCTGTTAAATGTCCCTGTGATCTTATACACCGCGTTCCAAATTATTATGCAAATTCTATTTAAGTGTCACAAAGATGAAATAGTTTGTTTTTCAGTTTAACTCATGGATGGCATTGTGTGTCAGGGCTCTTTTGATCACTGAAAACAATCTGGGACACCTGTGATAATTAGATTGGCCGGTGAGCCTAATTTAAGCAAAAACTACTAAAGGACGGTGTTCCACATTATTAAGCAGAGCACCATTTTCAAGCAATATGGGGAAGAAAAAGGATCTCTCTGCTGCCAAAAAGAGTGAAATAGTTCAATTCCTTGGATGAGGTATGAAAACATTAGATATTTGACGAAAATGTAAGCGTGATCATTGCACTATTAAGAGATTTGTGGCTGATTCAGAGCACAGACGGGTTCATGCAGATAAAGGCACATTGAGAAAGATTTCTGCCAGATCCATGCATCGGATCAAGAGAGCAGCTGCTAAAGTACCATTACATAGCAGCAAACAGATATTTGAAGCTGCTGGTGCCTCTGGAGTCCCACGGACATCAAGGTGTAGAGTCCTCCAGAGTCTTGCAACTGTGCATAAACCTTCTATTCGGCCACCACTAACCAATGCTCACAAATAGAAACGGCTGCATTGGAAAGAAAAATACATGAAGACTAATTTTCAAACAGTCCTGTTCACTGATGAGTGCCATGCAACCCTGGATGGTCCAGATGGATGGAGTAGTGGATTGTTGGTGGATGGCCACCCTGTTCCAACAAGGCTGCGACGTCAGCAAAGCGGTGGTGGAGTCATGTTTTGGGCTGGAATCATGGGAACAGAGCGGGTTGGCCCCTTTAGGGTCCCCGAAGGTGTAAAGATGACCTCTGCAAAGTATGTGGAGTTTATGACTGACCACTTTCTTCCCTGGTACAGAAGGAAGAACTATGCTTTCAAAATCATCTTCATGCATGACAATGCACCATCTCATGCTGCAAAGAATACCTCTGCATCAATGGCTGTTATGGGGATAAAAGGAGAGAAAGTCATGGTGTGGCCTCCATCCTCCCCTAACCTCAATCCTATTGAGAACCTTTGGAGCATCCTCAAGCAAAAGATCTATGAGGGTGGGAGGAAGTTTACATCCAAACAGCAGCTCTGGGAGGCTATTCTGACATCTTGCAAACAAATTCAAGCAGCAACTGTCCAAAAACGCACAAGTTCAATGGATGCAAGACTTGTGCAGCTGCTATCAAATAAGGGGTCCTATGTTAAAATGTAACGTGACCTGTTAAAATGTTTAAAAAGTTAAAATGTTGTTAAAAGTTTGATTGAAATAGCTTTTAATTTCAGTAAATATGCTGCAAACACAACAAATGACAATTTTCAGTTCTTTACAACCTATAAAGTGTTTTGAAACTTACTGTGCGTAATAATTTGGAACAGTGCATTGTAAGTGTTTTATGTTTAAAAAAAATACTGTTATCATTAGGAGGTTTGTTCAATAAAATTTGAATTATACTCTTAATAGTTGATAACATGAGAATTATGCTGACTGTTATTTACATCAATTATTTAGGTAAATGACAAAAATATAATTTGCATAATAATTTGGAACATGGTGTATATATAGGTAGAACAAAAGAGCCCTGTAGGATAGGATGAAGGAATATGTATATAATATAAACAGGGGACATAAATATCATCAATTATCTCAGCATTTTCGCACTACTCATAATAATGATGCCAGGCAATTCAAATTTTGTGGTATAGAAAAGCATATTAGTCACTGGAGAGGAGATAATAAAATTAGAGAACTACGCAAAAAAAGAATCAAGATGATAAGTCGAACACTATTGGGTTTGAATAAAGAATTTGGTCTTTCATGCTTCGTCAGTAATATTAAATTTCACTTATATCCTAATTTAGATGTAAATATGAGTATACAAATTGGGGTCTAAAATGTATCACAGATTAATACTCAATATTAAATGACATCATTTATTTATAATTATGTTTTTATTTTATTTAATTTTAATTAGTTTCATTTTTTTGTTTTATACTTTAGAATAAAGTTTTATTGTTTGGTTTTTAATACATTAACACTGATACACTAGCTAGGTAGGGCAACATTACATATATATGCAAGGGCATTATTATAGGTTTCTATTAAAATAGCAGATGTGGGAATACTTAAACAGTGGGGTCTTGTGAGCTACTATGGTGTGAAAATAATTATCTTATTGTGTTAAATCAATCTTGTGCTGTGAATGTTTAACCAATAAAATAAAATAAATGAAATGAAAATAGTGGGTCGCCTACACTCTACACATACTCATACCAATGTGTCATAGCAAACTCAATATTATATATAACAGTGTCACGCTCCACTGACAATCATAATATGTGATATCAAAACAAGATACAATCCAAAACAAATTATAGGTGAAATTACAATAGCCCTATTGCTGCAAAAATGTCCTTACTCAAACCATGACTTCACACTCCTTCTGGTGATGTGATAGAAATTATTTGCGGGCATTTCACCAATAATAAAATGTGCACCTTGACCGGCTGTGCTCTCACCTGGTATATATGACCAAACCTTTAAATGAGGTCATATAAGGCTTTTGTCCCTTTAATTGTACTTAGAGCTGGATTAGAATGTCGCTCTTCACAGTTAGGGGTCCCCTCACTACGTTAGGACTCTTCCTCCATAAGTAGATGTACCATGAAGTGTAATAAAAAACATAGTGCCTTATCTTCTTTTTAAAACATTTATTAAACAAAGTAGTGCACTCACATGTAATTAGAGTTAAAATCGTTTTAAAACATTGTAAAAGCAATCCACGGTGTGCTTTTGTAATCTGTAGTATACTTGCTGTGTGTTGCCTTTAAGCGTCGTGACGTCAGAGCCCTCCCCTACACGTTATGCCACTGGGTCACGTGACTTCATCAGGGGGAAATGATTGCACTGCACTCATTCATTTGGAGCCTGATTCCTGATTAACTGCATTAGAATACATATAGCTGATGCTGGGGATTTAACATGGGTATTAAGTTTGATCTCCCTCCAGCAGTACTCTGATTTATTTTATTAACCCATGTGTTGTAATATAAAGTAGAAATATTGATACATGTTATCTGGGGTGTACTTATATTCTACTTATGCTAATGGTGAACTAATTAGTGTCTCAGCTCTACATTTGTTTCACATCTGTGTAATTGAATGGCTCAGTTACCCAGTGGCGTAACGTGTAGGGGAGGGGCTCTGACGTCACGACGCTTAAAGGCAACACACAGCAAGTATACTACATATTAAAAAAGCACACCGTGGATTGCTTTTACAATGTTTTTAAAGCGATTTTAACTAATTACATGTGAGTGCACTACTTTGTTTAATAAATGTTTTAAAAAAAAGATAAGGCACTATGTTTTTTATTACACTTTATGGTACATATACTTATGGAGGAAGAGTCCTAAGGAAGTGAGGGGACCCCTAACTGTGAAGAGTGACATTCCCATTCAGCTCTAAGTCCAATTAAAGGGACAAAAGCCTTATATGACCTCACTTAACGGTTTGGTCATATATACCAGGTGAGGGCACAGCCAGTGAAGGTGCACATTTTATTATTGGTGGATTGCACGCAAATCATTTTCTGTTACATCACCAGAAGGAGTGTGAAGTCACGGATTGAATAAGGACATTTTTAAGCAATAGTAATTTCACCTATAATTTGTTTTGGATTTTATCTTGTTTTGATATTACATATTTCATGTCAGTGGTGCTCGACACTGTTACGGTATATATAATTTTGATTTAGCAGATGTGAGAATGACTGCCAAGATTTGGTAGTAGTACATGCAGAGATCATCGCTTAGGCAGAAGATCACTATGTAATTTTATAATAAATTCCATAAATTGTTCCACCCTTTAGTTTAGGTCCCACTGGAGGTCAACATGACACTGGTATTAAATTAAATATTACACTTAAACCAGCTTTTATGTTTTGGATCAAACAAGCAGCAGAACACCGCTTTAGTATATGGAATTTGGCTCCAAAAGCATGGCCACCACCTTGCGGACCACAGGAACATGGCGACTAATGATTCCCATATAGCCACGTGACGCGGTGGAGAAACACGTAGGTGAGGGGCTCTGAGGTCACGACGCTCATGCGTAAGGAGACAGACATAAACTAGCAAGTATATACTACTGAATCGCTAGCAAATGTGTGGAGTATTTTAACAGCGCTTTTTACAGCATTTACATGTGAGTGCATTATAGTGTACTAATAAATGTTTTAAAAAAGGATAAGGCACTTTGTTCTGATTATTTCTTATGATACACGGACCAATGGAGGAAGATCACTAAAGAAGTGAGGGGATCCAAACCCTTTAGGATAACAATCCCATCCAGCCACAGTCCACTTAAAGCGGAGCTCTACCCAAAAGGGGACAATCCCCTTTAAGCCTTTGTCCCCCACTCCCCATTAAGGATTGGCACCTTTGGGGAGCGGGTACCCGAATTTGACAGGTACCTGCTCCCACTTCTGCTGTGATCTCCTAGGCGATCGGAAGCGGAAGTTTTCCTCCCCCCATCCCTCCCCATAGTCTTCTAGGACCTGTCACGTGTCACGATGTCCAGTGTCCTGATGGCCGGTGAAACCAGTGGTGGTGAGGACACCGCTGAACAGAGGGACAGGTAAGTGTCCAAATTTTAAATGTCAGCAGCTACAGTTTATTTGGGTTTTCTTCAGCTGGAACTCCGCTTTAAGTGACACAAGCTAGTTATGACTTAACTTAATGGTTTGGTCATATTTACCAGGTGAGAGCACAACTGGTGAAGGTGCACATATGGTTGTTATGATAAAACATTAGAGGTGGACCAAGGACTAGTCGATTTGTCCATAATACTTTGAAGAAGTGTATTGTCACAGATGAAATATGGACACTATGTTTTAATTTACATTTTTTTGTAAGAGGTATACAAATTTTGGAAGAGACTTATACATTTTGAAGATTATATATATTTTTATATATGTTTATTAGTGGAGCGCAAGACTAATTTATTGTATTTGCACACTAAATTTCTATTATGTTTCCCATATATTGAATATTGTTTCAGGTCTGTGCAAACTATGGCTTATCCACTAAGAACTTTGTTGCAAAGAACGGTTGGACTAGAATACTTTGTAAGAAATATTCAACCTTGCTGTGGCCATATGGAGCTATAAATGGCTAGAGTTTTCTGTGCCTTTTTATACATATAATGTGTAAAAGTTCATCACTATTGTGGACCCAATGCTCCACTAGATGGCGGGGACCTAGGGACAACTTGAGGCTTGTATTGTTCTTTTTCTTTTGAAAAAGCCTGGGTCCTTCTAGTCTCTGTTTTACGTTGTGCTAAACTTAGCCTACCTGTCAGTTCATTACCGATCCTCCCACGATCCCCCACAAGTAGTCTTGTGAACTTTTGGTTTAATTCTTTTTCAATCTGGTTTTTACTACATTTTTGAACCTTTGAAGTATATAGTTATCTAAAGGTATTATACCCTTACTGACTTCCTAAGCTTCAGCTTTACTATGCTTGCAAACTCAAATTTCAAGAGTTTACCCCCTCGACTTACTTAACTTAAAGCGGAATTCCATTTAAAAGCGGAAGCTCCACTTATTTGCCTCCTCCCCCCCCCCTCCACTGCCATAGTTGGCACCTTTTAGAGGGGAGCGGATAACTGTTTTTGACAGGTATCCACTTCCGGCTCAGTTCGCCAATATGAAAGACTTACATAAACACCAGGCATATATTCAGACCGGTCACTTTAATACAAGTCGTCTGATATATTACACCCCCTAGCTGACACAAACAGGAGAGCAGATGACATCTCCTTAACCATCCTAGCAGGTATGTCATATTTCATATCTACACGTTCAGCAGATGATTCTGCATATTAATCTACCTGTGGATAGAATGTTACATTTACCTAGGAAAAGTTATTGAGCATAGTATAATTTGGGAGGGATTTGGTCATAGCCTGAGCTCCCCACCTACAACACCCCTCCCCAAATGAGGCAATTGGTTCTCTGCTTTAAGGAGACACCCTGCCGAGTTCCTAGAAAAAGGCTGTTATGCTTGCAGCTAAGCAAAGCTGAGTTGAGCTAAGTTGAAGTTTCTTCCTTTTAACATAGGAACTAACTTTGGGAGATAAGGCACCCTTTTGGCTCAGGAAACTTGATCTGCTTAAACCAGCACTTTTGGCAAGTACTTTATCTCTCCAAATTCCTTTCTGTTATCTCTTTGCTGTGTTATTGCTCTCTGTATATTTTTTATATATATATATATATATATATTGGCTACATCTTTTTCTGTAAATATTTTGATTGCACCCTTTTGACCTTTTAGTAATAAATCTTACTCTGAAAGTGTTGAACTGTTTCTAAAGCTCTTTAATGCAAACTAAGAACCCCTGTCTCTCAAGAGCGCTACTGTGTGTTTTAAACGTCTGCATACATCTGCGGTGACATTGTATATATAAACAATTATTCAAACATCATAGTGTTATTGCTAATATTACCGAGTTTCCTCTTTCTCTGTACAAAAGGAGGTAGTGGCAGTGGGAAGGGTTAATTGCGTAATTAACCTGACCCAGTAACAATTGCTCTCAGGCTACAGACACACAGATTGTTGTCCATTAGCTGGAAAATCTTTGTGCAGGGTGCAGCTGGGTGTGGCATTGTTACACACATGACAGCGCGGTTTTAGATTGGCTAGTCCTTCGGTCACGAGTTTTGTGAGAAGGGCTGGGGTCTCACCCTGCGATCGTCACAATGTCCATTGCCACCCCTCTGTCCAAGGTTTTGCTCACCTCCTCAAATTGGTTTGACAACTTCTGTTTTTCATGAATCCATGCTGCCTGTTGCTTAAAAAAAATTTTTCCAGCAAGAACTCATCTATGTGGTCTTTTATTAAACTCTCCAGTATCTTTCCAACTATAGAAGTTTAAGCTAACAGGTCTATAATTACTTGGTAAAGATTTTGACCCCTTTTTAAATATTGGCACCCCATTGGCCTTACGCCAATCCAGTGGTACTATGCCAATCATTAAAGAGTCCCTAAAAATAAGAAACAATGACTTTGAAATTACAGGGCTCAATTCTTTAAGGACCCGTGGGTGTATGCCATCCACTCCAGGTGCTTTATTCACCTTTATTCTAT
This sequence comes from Staurois parvus, assembly GCF_062004578.1. Taxonomy (NCBI): domain Eukaryota; kingdom Metazoa; phylum Chordata; class Amphibia; order Anura; family Ranidae; genus Staurois; species Staurois parvus. Next base: position 430,244 of record NW_028318792.1, read on the forward strand.
CTAAATATTTTGGATCAAATCAATTGTAAGCCAATGTGGATCATCTGGAGCTGTATCAATACCATGCCCATTATGGACAAGAGCTCCCCCATGCTCCTTTGTATACACAGAGCTGAAGAAGGTATTAAATAAATTTGCCTTCTCTTTGTCTCCAGTCACCCACTCTAGATTATTTTGTAAAGGGCCTACATGCTCAGACCGGACCTTTTTACTATTAATATATTTGAAGACTTTTTGGGGGTTGGTCCTGCTATCTTTTGCTATCTGTCGTTCATTTTCAATTTTTGCGGCCTTTTTTTTCTTTTTGCATATTCTGTTATGTTCTTTGTAATGTTTAAACAATGATAGCATTCGTTCATTTTTATATTTAATAAAAGCTCTTTTCTTATTATCTATAGCTTTTTTAACTTTGACCATAAGCCACATAGATTTGATTTTTAGCCTTTGGAATATTTTGCAGTGTGTTCACATGCAGTCTTTTTGAAGAAATCCCATTTCTGTGTTGTGTTCATTGATGCCAATATTTCCTCCCAGTCTAAGTCTTGGAGAGCAGCTCTCAGCCTTGGAGACTTAGCTCTCTTGAAATTGAGCATTTTTATTTTTCCCGTATGTGCTCGCTGTTTACAGCTAACAATAAATGAAATCATGTTATAGTCACTGCTACCCAGATGTTCTTTTATATGGACATTCGTAATAAGCTCTGAATAGTTTGAGATTACCAGTTCCAGCAGAGCTTCTTTCCTAGTAGGGGCTTCTATGAACTGTACAATAAAATTGTCCTGTAGTAGGTTTAAAAATTTTTGCCCTTTAACTGGTCCTGCAGTAGCATTACTCCAGTCAATTTATGGGTAGTTAAAATCCCCCATTATTATCAATGTCCCAGCCCTTGCAGCCCTTTCGATCTGTGCAAGGAGCTGAGTTTCCACCTCCTCATTAACCCTGGGAGCCCTGTAACAAACTCCAATGATTACCTTTGTAATACGCACCCCCATGTGCAGTTCCACCCATAATACTTCAGCCTCATCACACTCTCCATCAACTAGGTCCTCTTTCACACTCACTCTGAGATCACTTCTCACAAACAGACAGACACCACCACCTTTCCTATTTACCCTGTCTTTCCGAAAGAGAACATAGCCAGGAATATTAATGGCCCACTCATGTGAAGAATGAAGCCAAGATTCTGCAATACCAATTAAATCATAGTTCTGTTCATTCACCAAAGCTGCTTGCAGACTTCTGGCATTGGTGAACAAACACTTTAATGCATTGACACCTTGTACACATGTATTTTGCATATTTTTTATTTTCATACAAATGGTGCCAATTCCACTGGTTGTTTGTAATATGGAACCTTCTTATCATCTGCCATAGCCTTCCCCCCATCTTTCCCCATTCCATCCACCAATAAGCACTGACCCCTGTCTGTTCTGTCTGCCTCATTAAAATCTAATTCTCCCTCCCCGCTCTATCCTAGTTTAAATACTCCTCCAGTCTCCCCATAAACCTCTCCCCCAGCACAGCAGACCTCCTTCCATTTGGGTGCAAACCATCTCTTGCATATACAGTGGGGATCGAAAGTTTGGGCACCCCTGCTAAAAATTTGTATTAATGTGCATAAAGAAGCCAAGGAAAGATGGAAAAATCTCCAAAAGGCATCAAATTACAGATTAGACATTCTTATAATATGTCAACAAAAGTTAGATTTTATTTCCATCATTTACACTTTCAAAATAACAGAAAACAAAAAAATGGCTTCTGCAAAAGTTTGGGTACCCTGCAGAGTTAATATCTTGTACTGCCCCCTTTGGCAAGTATCACAGCTTGTAAACGCTTTTTGTAGCCAGCCAAGAGTCTTTCAATTCTTGTTTGAGGTGTCTTTGCCCATTCTTCCTTACAAAAGTCTTCCAGTTCTTTGATAATTCCTGGGCTGTCTGTCACGCACTGCTCTTTTAAGGTCTATCCATAGATTTTCAATTATGTTGAGGTCAGGAGATTGTGAAGGCCATGGCAAAACCTTCAGTTTACACCTCTTGATGTAATCCCCCGTGGATTTCGAGGTGTGTTTAGGATCATTATCCATTTGTAGAAGCCATCCTCTATTTAACTTCAGCTTTTTCACAGATGGCATCAAGTTACCATCCAAAATTTGCTTAAATTTTATTGAATCCATTTTTCCTTCTACTCATGAGATGTTCCCTGTGCCACTGGCTGCAACACAACCCCAAAGCATGATTGATCCAACCCCATGCTTAACAGTTGGACCGAGGTTCTTTTCATTAAATTCTGTGCCCCTTCTTCTCCAAACATACCTTTGCTCATTCTGGCCAAAAAGTTCAATTTTAACCTCATCGGTCCACAGAACTTGTTTCCAAAATGCATCAGGCTTGTCTATATGTTCATTTGCAAAGTTCAAATGATGATTTTTGTGGTGATGACGTATAAGAGGTTTTCTTCTGATGACTCTTCCATGAAGACCATATTTGTACAAGTATCTCTTTATAGTGGAATAGTGTACCACAACTCCAGAGTCTGCCAGATCTTTCTGGAGGGATCGTGCAGTCAAACGTGGGTTTTGAATTGTTTTTCTCACAATCCTGTGAGCTGTTCTGTCTGATATTTTTCTTGGTCTTCCAGATCTTGCTTTAACTTCCACTGTTCCTGATGACTGCCATTTCTTAATTACATTCCGAACAGAGGATATTGACATCTGAAAACGCTTTGCTATCTTCTTATAGCCTTCTCCAGCTTTGTGAGCGTCAACTATTTTCAGTTTCAGTTTTCTAGACAACTGCTTAGAAGAACCCATGGTGCTGATTGTTGGGGCAAGGTCAGATGAGTCTGGGCATTTAAAACCTTTGAGATTGACATAACCTGGTCTTCCCAGACGATGATTGAGAACAATCCATGACACTGGCAGGTCTCAGCTTTGCAAAGGGGGTAGTGCATGCTATAAATTCTGCAGGGTGCCCAAACTTTTGCAGACACCATTTTTTTGTTTTCTGTTATTTTGAAAGTGTAAATGATGGAAATAAAATCTAACTTTTGTTGACATATTATAAGAATGTCTAATCTGTAATGTGATGCCTTTTGGAGATTTTTCCATCTTTCCTTGGCTTCTTTATGCACATTAATACAAATTTTTAGCTGGGGTGCCCAAACTTTCGATCCCCACTGTAGGTTGCACCCCAATGAAAAGTCAGCCCAGTGCTCTAGAAACCCAAATCCTTCCCTCTTACACCAGGTCTTTAGCCATGAATTGAATTCTATAATCTCCCCATCTTTCCTGAGTTGCGCATGGCACCGGTAATAGTTCAGAGAATATCACCTTGGAGGTCCTTCCCTTCAACTTGCAGCCTAGTTCTTTAAATTGATTCTTAGGGAGCCTCCACCTTCCATGTATTCTGTCATTGGTTCCAACATGAGCCTAGACAGCTGAGTCGTGCCCAGCCTCTCCCAGTAATGTATCAACTCGGTCCACCACATACCGAACCCTGGCACCAGGGAGACAACAAACCATTCAGTTAAGCGATCCTGGTGACAAATTATTATATCAGTCCTTCTGATTCCCTACTACCTCCATCTGTCTGGGCCTTCCTGCACTACCCTCAGAACTCATCCCAGATAGTCTGCCCTCCCAGCTGTTACGGATAGCAGTGACATCCAGTGCTGTCACCCCTGAGCTTGCCACCCCCACATCTTCACCCAACTTGGTAAATCTGTTTGGGTGCTCAAACCCAGAGCCAGCCTTCCTTTTCTGTGAGCCCCTACTACTCCCTCTCATTACAGTAATCCATATTCTTACCTAATAATCCTGATTAGCCCCTCCGCATCAATCCCATTAGCTACCTACTCAGAGAGCATAAGACCCCTTTCAAGGTTGTCGGTTCTGCCCATTGTTGTAACTTGCTCCTCCAGATCTCTAACGCGAGTTTCCAGAAGGGCAAGCCGCTCACATCTGTCGCAGCGGTATCCATCCTGGAGCTGTTGTCCCATTGTTGCATACATGTGGCACACTGTGCACTGCACAAAACCTTCAACCCTGCTAGCACACATTATCCCAGTTACAATATTAACAGGAAATAGCAGTTATCACTTACAGGTTAGTAGACTCCTGTTATATGCTCCTGTTTTCAACTCCGGTTTTTTAACTCCACTTGTCAAATGTCCACTTAATCAAAGGCCCGGCAAGCAAAATACAGGCAAGCTCAGAGTGAGCTCTACAGCAAGTTATATAGGACTTGTATCACCTGTGACCAATTAACCCCTCCCCTTAATTAGCAGACTGAAGGAAGACAAGGAAAGGAAGAAAAAAAATGCTATTTAAAAAGTGATAGAAAAAGCGATTTAAAAAAGTAAAAGCTTATAGCAAGACACAAGGAAGAAAATAAAACTACTACAAGCACCAGCAATCACCAATAAATGTGTAATAAGATAACTTGTAAAGATGATGTGGGAGGGAGGAGCCTGAACATGGTGGTGTGGAGAGCATGATGTGAGCTCTCTCCGCTAGTCAGCCACCTGCACCTCAATAAGTGCCCAGAGATGCTGTCAAGTAAGTCCGCGGACTCCTACTTGTGAGAGGGGTGGTCTTGGCAAATGAGTGCGGAGGTACCGAGGCGGGACGGCTGGAGAGGATTAAGCCCTGGGTGTCCGCTGAAGCGGGACAGCGGGGGTGTCCACCCGGAGCAGAGGGTTGCCTGGAGACTGGAGGACACGGAGGCGACCTTGTGACCTCCCGCAGGGAAGCACTGGGAGGAGGAGAAGCCAGCCGGCGTTCCCAGGCAAAGGGAGACGCCGGTTCTCCCCCTGATTACACGTGGTCTGTGCTGTCAGGGACTGGAACCAACGGGCTGAATCTCCCCCTAAGAAAAAGGAGGAATATAATTGGAGAGGCTGTTTGAAATCACAGCCCACAGAAGGAAGAGCCTGAAGCCACCTCACATAAAGAGAGAAGACGGCAGGAGGGTGAGTGAGGCAAGGCATAATGCACTGCACAAAATTAACTGACATATGATGGGAAATTAAGGGGGGAGGTTGCCCAGAGGGACTAGTTGAAAAAGAGGACAAAGCCAAATAGTACAGGACCCCAGAAGAGATAGAACCCTAACGGGGGAATTTAAAGTGACAATACGGGACAGTAAAATTAAGTAACCCCCCCAGAGCCTGGATAAGTGTACCAAGTCTTTGACGGCATGAAAAATAAAGTGGCCAAAGGAGGTGGGCCCAAGGATTCTCAAACAGGTACGATTAAAAAGTGTATACCTTCACAGGGGAATCTGACTCCAGAAAGACAACAGGGAATGAGTGAAAGGAGTGAGCTGGAAATCAGTATGGAAGACAGTCCTAGACTATCCCTGGGAATGGCTAACAGCAGTCAACAAAGGAAATAAAGATTGGAAGTGGTAGAACAAGAAAAGGAATTACTAATGCCAAATAAAAAAGCAGAAATGTATAAAAGTCTTGAAAATCAATAAAACAACAGATGGGGATAATACAGAAAGACCTGGGGCAAATGATATCTAGAGTGGAAGAAACAGAGGGAATAGTGAACAAACAAGCCCAAATTATTTTGAAACTAAAAAAATGGATGATAGAAATGAGAAAAGAATAAAGAGAACTGCTATATAAGATAGAAGATCAAGAAAATATTGATAGGAGATGTAATCTAAGGATACGAGGAGTGCCAGAGATTTCACACGGGGCAGACCTAACGGGTTTAATACGTAAAATGTTCAATATTATAAGGGACAGATCTGCATCAGAGACTCTTAAATTGGACGGTGTATACAGAATAGGAAAGCTGCAACAAGAAAGGGGTAAAGAGAAATCGAGAGATGTAATTGTGCAGTTCCATAATTATGGGGATAAAGAAGAGATATGGAAGAAGATATGGAAGAAGATCAAAGGAATAACAGATATTAAATATGGAGAAATAAAAATTCTGATTTTTGCCAGAGGAATGGCAGGTAGTTGGAAGGAGAAATAGAGAGTAGAGAAGAAGAGAGGGAGTGGGAAGGGGAGAGGGAGGGTCCTCCTTTTTTTTTTTCCCTCTCTCTCTCTCCCTCACACCCTCATTCTATAATCCTTCCATTCAGATGGGTCACTGGAGACTCATTGGATGTAGAGAGTAGCAGGGCACGGAGGAAGATAGGTGGCTGGTGAAACGTACATGGTCAGAGCACCACCTTAAAGCTGAATCAAAAGTGGTATTAGGACCACAAATGACTTGTAGGCAAAAAGGTAGCCTAAGGGAGGGGGAGGGTAATGGGAGTGGGGGAGTCAATGGGTGGGAGAGGGATATGGGGAGACAATGGAAAGCGGTGGGAAGGGAGATGGTGGGAGGCGGGGTGAAGGGTATGTGAAGGGTATGTAGCTTAAGACTCGGCAATATAGTAGGAGATACAATAGTTTGGAGAAGTTTTAGGGAACGAAGGAGAAGTTTTGGACAAGGTAGGATGAGAGTGGGGATGGAGGAAAAGGAGAGGAGGAAAAGGGAAGAATGGAAGAAATTCACTTTGTGACTTATAATGTTAATGATTTGAATAGCCCTGGGAAGAGATATAGGATAATTAAAGAGATTCAGCATAGATTGTCCTCAGTGGTTTTTCTACAAGAGACACATTTGGGGCCAGAAACTAATGTGAAACTGAATTCCAGATATTATCCAATGTGGTTTTATGCAGATTCCCCAATTAGAAGAGCTTAAAGGAGTGGCAATAGGTTTTGCAAAAATATAAGGTTTAAATTGGACGATAGTTTGGTTGACCCTGAAGGCAGATTTTTGTTTCTGAAGGGAAAACTACAAGAAATAGATTGCACACTAGCAAATATTTATTGCCCGAATAAAAAAAACAGAGATATTCCTAAAAGATACTCTGAAAAAATTATTGGATTTCAAAAATGGTAGTTTAATTGTGGCAGGAGATTTCAATCATTGTATGGATTCTCAGATAGACATGACATCTCCTGTGCAGGAAAGAGGAAAGTAGATATCTGAGATCCTTGAAAAAAATGAGATATCAATGTCAACTTGTAGATATATGGAGAATTAAGCATATGAAGGACAGAGATAATACGTTTTACTCACATGCACATGAGAAGTATTCAAGATTGGATTATATATTGCTGGAACATCGACTCCTTGAGTCTTTGGTTAAAGTAAAAATAGAAGTGATGTCAATATCGGACCACTCTCCTGTCACAATGCAACTACTATGGGGCAAGAAGCAGAAGGGAGGAAATGGCTGGAGATTAAATGAGACACTTCTTCAGGATCAGGAGACTGATGAGAAAATAGAGCAATTCTTTGAAGAGAATGATTCGGAGGAAGTGGTAAAAAAATGTTACCAAGATTTATTTGGAGGAATAAAAAACCTAGCATAAGCTATGACATTTTAGGTAGAAATAAAGAGAAAGGTGGACTGGGAGTACCAGACTTGAAAAGATACTATAGCTTGGTAATAATGGTGAGAATGTTTGATTGGACACATAATGCAAAAAGGAAAAGTTGGGTTAAAATAGAAAACACATTAAGTTGTACCAATTTAAGTAAAATGTTATGGTTACCTTCACAATACTGAGGATTAGTAGATAGCACAAGTTTGTTTACATTAAATGTTTTAAGAGTGTGGGATGCTTTACACAAACAGATGGGGTGGGAATTTAATTTGGGTAAAGAAGGTATCACAGGGAAGTGGATAAAGAAGGAAGACGCACAATTAAGGGATATAATGGTGGGGGAGGATATAGAATCACTTAAGGAACTGGAAAAAAAAGATGGTTTCACAAAAATGGATGCGTGGTGTTACTTTCAATTGAAACACTTTATAGGGAAGCTTCCAAAGCATTTAAGAATAAGAAAGGATTGGGGCCCTTTTGAGCATTTGTTAGATACACGGGGAGATGGGAAACACGGAACTTCTAAAATATATAAGATTCTCACTGAAATAAACACTGATATAAGGCCTCCATTTATAAAAAAATGGGAAAGGGATATAGGAATAATACTAGATGTGGAAAAACAGAGGAAAATGTATAGAATAATCCATGGGAATGTAAATATGAAGGAGGTTGAGATGAATTATAAATGTTTGGCAAGATGCTATATCACACCGAGTGTGGTACATAGATTAAGTGGGGATAATTCACCTTTATGTTGGCGTGGATGTCGAGGTAGAGGCACAATGTATCATATATGGTGGGAATGTCCTAAAATCCAAGAGTATTGGGGGAAAATAGTAAGTTTGATTCAAAAAATTTCAGAAGTAAAAGTAATAAAAGACCCAGAGACTTGACTTTTTCACAGTACCAAGCTTTCAGTCAAAAAATATAAAAAATCTGGTTTATTGTATTATATGAACGCAGCAAAGGGATTGATACCCAAGTTTTGGAGGAGACAGGAGGTGCCAAAAATAAAAGATTGGGTTGACAGGGTAGATCAAATATGTAGATTGGAGGAACTTTACCATATGAACGAAGATAAGATGGAGAGTCACCATATGAGATGGAACAAATGGGATGAATTTAAAAAGTCAACGTTAAATTTGGAGTTGATGGGGGATTAATATAGAACAATAAGGCTTTTACTTGCTCCTTCCTTTGTTGAGATTGGGATCCCTAGAAAGGAATAAGAAATTGCAGAGTCGTGGGGGGGGGGGGGGGGGGGTTGAATAGGTAGGAGGGGAGGGCCTGGGAGGGGGGGATAAGATGAAAAGATTAAGGTTTTTGAAATTTTGATTATGTTTTTATAAAGGATATATATGTATAACTTGTTAATCTGAAAAACCAATAAATATTTAAATTAAAAAAAAGAGAGAGAACTTGTAAAACCTGGCTCCAAACAGAAAAAAGAACATGAAAAAGAAATTACAGCTCTTTTCCAAGAAATTTCCTCTTTGGAGAAGCTAGGCAAAGAGTCTGTGGCTTTGAAGGCCAGTTGTGAACTTTTAGAGACCCTAAACATGCTGCTAAATTTGTTAGACCTTAAAGCACAACAGGTACTTTTCTTCAAAAAGAAAATCTATTATGAACAAGGAAATAAGAGTGGAAAATGTTTAGCCAGATTTCTGAAAGATGCCACTGTGGTCAATAATATTTTCCAAATTCAAAACAAAGAGGACAAAATGGAACATGAGGCAGCGAAAATAGCTTTACAGTTCCACGTATTCTATTCCAAGTTATATAATCTTCCTCCTCAACATAAACCACAAGGACCCGTTTATTAGGTCAATTAATTTCATTAAGGGAATCCATTCATTAAGGGTTTTATGATTCATGGATGAGAGTTTAAAATAGCTGCTTATGTAGATGATTTATTATTCTTTCTTACAGAAAACCATATTTCAATTCCTAATCTAACACAAGCATTCACCATTTTTGACTATTTTTCCAATATGAAAATGAATTATAACAAATTAGAAGCCTTAAATCTCACTCTATCACCCAAGACCGTAGCTTTGATACAACAAAATTGCACCTTTAAGTGGGTTTCTCAAGCTCTAAAATACCTAGGCATATGGCTGACATCTAATATATAATCTCTTTTTGCCTATAATTGTATCCCCTTGCTTAAATCAATTGAGTAAGACCTCAAAGCATGGAATACAAAGTTGCTATCATTAAAATGTCCATACTCCCTAAAGTATTGTATACAATGTATGCATTGCCCATTGAGATTCCACATAGCTTCTTTAAACCACTTCAGTTGTTTCAGATTCAGTTATTATGGGCATATAAAAAACCAAGAATAGGATTTCACTTGATTACAAAACCCAAAGAACAAGGAGGTATGGGCTTGCGTTAAGTTATATTATTAGGCTACTCATCTCACTAGAGTGATAGACTGGCATTGCCACACCAGTCATAAAGATTGGATTAATCTGCAAGCTGGCTCTGCCCTTTTTCCCTTAAAATTTTCACCTTGGATACCTTGGTCAAATCTTCCCACATTAATGAAAATATACCCTCTGATTAGAGCAACCTTGGAAGTACTTCATTCAATTTCCAAAATAGACTCTTCTTTTTTAGCACCAGGACCCTTAACTCCTTTAGCACATAAACCTGACTGTACACCTGGGACCCTAAATCGTTTGCTTCCATGGATAAAGATAATCCAGTTCTTCCATTGTTTTCATAAAGGCAGTGTAAAATCTTATAACACTGAAAACTGATTGTAAAGTTCCTTCACTTCCTTTTTGGTTTCATCTCCAATTATACCGTTACTTGACTAACCATAAAACAAAAGTTTTCTAAGACCTTTGAATTTATTTGAAACTTTATGTTTCAAAGGTAATAAAGTTGAAAATTCCACATCCTTATCTTACTCATGGAGTTGGCAATCTAAATGATCTCATCCTGACAAATTTAAGGCCTTTTGGAAATCAGATATCCAGTGGAAAAAGGTATGTGTTCTAGCACACAAGTGCTCAATAAGTACCCGCACCAAAGAAACGTCATATAAAATACTGACACGCTACTCAAATCAAGGTTCAAAAATGGTACCCTCATTCATCTGGTGTATGCTGGAGATGTGAGAATGCCCTAGGTACATGCATACACATATGGTGTCAATGCCCTAAACTGCTGCCCTATTTGGATCTCATAAGACAGCTAATCATCCAGATTACTGAAACTACAATAGATCTTACCCCTGCATGCTGTCTAGTACATATATCCCCAGTTCCACTCCGCAAATATAAGCACTCTTTGACTGTTCCTTGATCTGCTTACTGTGGTTAAATATCTCATTCCTTTACACTGGAAGTCAACAGCCACTCCCTTCCTTTAAGAAATGTATTCAAAAAGTTGATTTAATATATGAGATGGCAAAAACTCTAACCATGGAGTCCAAAATTTGGAATGCTTGGATTCTATTTACTTTTCCTGTGGTGCTGTGGACATAGCATATCTTGATTGCAGCAAGGCATTTGATACACTTCCAAATAATGATCTAATACAAAAGTTGCACAAGCTAGGACTTAGCCCTAGGGTGGTTCAGTGGATATGCAGCTGGCTAACACATTTAAAATTAGGAAAGTGCCTGATCTTGGTGTGATCAGATACTTTAAGGGCAGAGGAGAGATCTAGAGTCTAATAGACCCCAGATTTCTCAGAAAAGAATACCTGTCATTGCCTATTGCTATCAAAGGGGGTATTTACATTTCCTATGATAACAGTAAAAATTATCACAAAAAAAGAAGGGGACAGTGTAAAAAATAAATTAAAAATTAAATTAAATTAAAATTAAAAGTAAAAAAAAAGAAAAATCAAAATTGAACCCCCCCCCCCCTTTTCCCATGTGCAAAGGCGAATGCAAGCATTGGTCCTGTGTTGGTATGTAAACAGAGATTGCACCGTGCATGTGAGGTATCACCACGAACGTCAGATTGAGGGTGGTGATTCTAGCACTAGGCCTCCTGTGTAAATAGAAAGTGGTGACCTGTAAAGGCTTTTAAAGCGTTGCCTATCGATATTACAAATTTACGTAGTTTGTCGTTGTTGCACGTGCATAAGCAAATTTTAAAGCATATCATGATTGCTATTTATTTATTTGACATAACATAATCTTTTATATGGTATCATTTGGGCAATTTATTGTGTTTTTGTGCATTAAGATTCAAAAAAAGTGTATTTTTTCCACAATATTAGTGTTTGAAAAATTGCCATGCAAACACTGTCTGGCATAACAAATTGAAACACCCACCATTGTATTCTTTAGGGCCATTTCTTTTAAAAAATATATAATGTTTGGGGGTTCAAAGTAATTTTCTAGCAAAAAAATGTTTTTTCAACAAAACATGTCATAAAAGACTTGTTCTTCAAGTAGTTAGAAAAATGGGTGATGTGTGACAGAAGCTTCTAATGTTGGCCTTGAAATGCCAAGATAGTAGATATTTTCTAAGGGGTATGGTGAGTATTTTGCAGATCTCATTTGTTGTCACAAGTTTTTGGAAAATGAAGAAAGAAAACAAAAATGTATTTTTTCTTTTTTTTTTCAAAACCCTGTGAAAAAAATGATGTATGCAAAATACTCACCATGTCACTTATCAAATTCCTTTGGGGTGTCTACGTTCGAAAAAAGGGTCATTTGGGGGGTGTTTGTACTATCCTGGCATTTTAGGACCTCCAAAACTGTGATAGGTAGTGAAGAAGTGATGTGAGGAAATATGCCCTTTAAAAGCCTGAAAGTGGTCATTGGATTTTGGGGGTCTGTATGTAGATAAGCTGACAAAAAGTCTCTCACATGTGGTATTCCCATACTCGGGAGAAGTAGCAGAATGTGTTTTGAAGTGCTATTCCACATATAGCCATGGCATGCATGAGCAATATATCATTTAAGCCATAATTTTATGTTTAAATATTTGTGGCAAAAAAATGAAATCTTTCATGGACACAACATGCTTCTCAGCAAATTCCTTGGGGTATCTACTCTCCAAAAAGGGGTAATTTGGGGAGTCTTTGTACTGGCCTGGCATTTTAGCTCTTCAAGAAATGTGATAGGCAGTCAGAAAGTAAAAGCTGTGTAAATTCCAGTATATATACCATAGCTTGTTGATGATATAAATTTCACACAAACCAATTAATATATACATATTGTGTTTTTTTTTTACCAAAGACATGTAGCAAAATACATTTTGGCGTAAATGTATGACCTGCTTTGAGTTTGTTGGATATTTTTTGTACCCGAAAATAGAAAATATATTTTATTTTTCAAAAATTTTGGGATTTTTTGTTCATATCACAAAAAATAAAAAACCCAGTGGTGATCAAATACCACCAAAAGAAAGCTCTATTTGTGTGGAAAAAAAGGACATACATTTCATTTAGGTACAGTGTTGCATGATTGCACAATTACCAGTTGAAATAGCGCAGTGCAGGATAGCAAAAAATGGCCTGGTCAGGAAGGGGGGTAAATCTTTCAGAGGACAAGCTGTTAAACTAACTGGAGATAAGTTCAAAACTAATCTCTGAAAGTACTATTTTACTGAAAAACTAGTTGATATTTGGAATAAACTTCCATGAGAGTTAGCAAGCCAGTCAACAGTAAATAGCTTCAAACATGAGCGGGACAAGCATAAATACACAGACAAAAAAAGTTAACCAAAAAAAAAAGGGCATACTCGATGGTTCACTCGGTCTTTTTCTGCCATCACTTTTCTCTGTTTCTATGTTTCACTTTACTAAAATTTGGAATGCTTTGTTTCTATTTTCTTTTTCTGCCACTTATACTAAATTAAAAGGCCTGGGAGGCTGAAACAGAAATAAAGGGAGAACATGTCCAATTTTCTGTCTTTTGACTTTCTATATTCAATTAGTGATGGACACACAGGGTTTCACGGATTGATCCACTTCTGTAACTCAGTAACAATAAGTGGGTACTTTAGATATAATATATACTGTAGTAAGCTAAATCATTGTATATAATGTTTCATCTAATTATCTCTTTAGCATTCAGCATTCTTGTTTAATTAACATAATTTGAAGACGTGATAATGAATGTATTGCTGCATATGCATCCTACTAATAACATGGTTGAAAGGTTAGCACCTTTGGAAGGTAGCTTTTTTTGCTAATTCTAATAGTTTTAGTATGACTAAGAAAGGGATTGATGTTTTTCTTAATAATGGTATCTGATATTACAATGTTATAAACGTTTGCATTATTGCTGTTATGAAAATAATGTACACATAGTGATATGCTTGCTCATGTGGCTTATGTTATCTTAAGTTTGTAACTAGAGATGAGCGAATCGAACATGGCGAAGTGGAATTCGTTTCGAAGATTAGGAAAAATTTGATTCGCGCCGAATCCGAAAATTAGCAAACTTCGGATGCACGAATCGAATTTTCCCAAAAATGGCGGCGACATGTGTGGCGACGGAGCGGGGATCTCTGGGAAGGCGCGCAGACAAGGCGCGCTGACCCATAATGCATTCATTCATGACATGTGATCGCATTAGCCAATCAGCAGCCAGCCAGCCAGCACTGTGTAATGGTGGAGCTATAAATCGCGGCCATCTTAGAATTCTCCATTAGCCTCCGGTCATTCAAGAGAGACAGACCTGTCTGTATTAGGGACAGAGTTAGGGCCACAGAGACTTTAGGGCCACAGAATCGTTACTCAGGGACACAGAATCGTTACTCAGGGACACAGAATTGTTACTCAGGGACACAGAATTGTTACTCTGGGACACAGAATTGTTACTGAGGGACACAGAATCGTTACTCAGGGACACAGAATTGTTACTCAGGGACACAGAATTGTTACTCAGGGACACAGAATTGTTACTGATGGACACAGAATCGTTACTGAGGGACACAGAATTGTTACTCAGGGACAAAGAATTGTTACTCAGGGACACAGAATCGTTACTCAAGGACACAGAATCGTTACTCAGGGACACAGAATTGTTACTCAGGGACACAGAATCGTTACTCAGGGACAGACACAGAATTGTTACTCAGGGACACAGAATCGTTACTCAGGGACAGACACAGAATTGTTACTCAGGGACACAGAATTGTTACTCAGGGACACAGAATCGTTACTCAGGGACACAGAATCGTTACTCAGGGACACAGAATCGTTACTCAGGGACACAGAATCGTTACTGAGGGACACAGAATCGTTACTCAGGGACACAGAATCGTTACTCAGGGACACAGAATCGTTACTCAGGGACACAGAATCGTTACTGAGGGACACAGAATCGTTACTCAGGGACACAGAATCGTTACTCAGGGACACAGAATTGTTACTCAGGGGCAGACACAGAATTGTTACTCAGGGACACAGAATCGTTACTCAGGGACACAGAATCGTTACTCAGGGACACAGAATCGGTACTCAGGGACACAGAATCGTTACTGAGGGACACAGAATCGTTACTGAGGGACACAGAATCGTTACTCAGGGACACAGAATTGTTACTCAGGGACACAGAATTGTTACTCAGGGACAGACACAGAATTGTTACTCAGGGACACAGAATCGTTACTCAGGGACACAGAATTGTTACTCAGGGACACAGAATCGTTACTCAGGGACACAGAATTGTTACTCAGGGACACAGAATCGTTACTCAGGGACACAGAATCGTTACTCAGGGACACAGAATCGTTACTGAGTGACACAGAATCGTTACTCAGGGACACAGAATCGTTACTCAGGGACACAGAATCGTTACTCAGGGACACAGAATCGTTACTCAGGGACACAGAATCGTTACTGAGGGACACAGAGTCGTTACTCAGGGACACAGAATCGTTACTCAGGGACACAGAATCGTTACTGAGGGACACAGAATCGTTACTCGGGGACACAGAATCGTTACTCGGGGACACAGAATCGTTACTCGGGGACACAGAATCGTTACTCGGGGACACAGAATCGTTACTCGGGGACACAGAATTGTTACTCAGGGACACAGAATCCTTACTCGGGGACACAGAATTGTTACTCAGGGACACAGAATCGTTACTTTCTGCTTCACAACCACTATTGAATTAAAGAGTATGTCAGACAACACGCAGAGGAGTGGCAGAGGAGGCAATGTTTCAGGAGTGAGCAGACGTGGCAGCAGAGGAAGGGGTCGAGGCAGCACTAGTCGCAGCCAGAGGCCAGTGCTCCCGGTGTCATCCAGCGGTCGTGTATCCACCGACAACCCTGCCGTCATTGATTGGTTGACTCGGTCGTCTTCCTCTTCCCAGGTCACCTCTGACACCTACAGCCAACGGTCGGTGGGTACGTCAGACACAACCGTTAGTTGGCATGGCCCGGGAGCAAGCCCACTGAAATCACGTGTCCTCTACCTGCCCCTGTCCTTTGGTGTTCCCTCACCAAGCGAAGTATCGCATGCTGTGGGCTCAGCCCCACTGTACAGTGAGGAAGAGCTAACAGAGTGCGGTCAGGAACGGGGGGAGACATCCGCCTCTTCAGCAGCCAGGCGAAGAAGTACTGGCGAGGAGAGTGGCTCGGTAGCCGGTCTAGAGACAGGTCTGTCTCCTGACCCACACGCAGCCGAGGGGGCTAGTAGTGAGGCGGAGACCCTAATTGATGATGATGAGGCTGATCGCACTTGGCAGCCTCGTCGTCATCAGGCTATTGCTTCCTCATCATCAGGAGAAGAGGGTGGCAGCTTGGCAGCGAGCAAAACAGTCGGTGGGTTGCCCAGGAGGCAGCAGGGTCGCAGCAGTGTCAGTGGAGGCAAACGGCCACGGAGTAGAGCACCAGCTCCACTGCAGCCTACCACCACGGCCAGTAGTGGTGCCGGTGTGCACGGAGGAAGTAGCAGTCAGCCAGTGAGGAGTAGCGGGGGCAAAGTTTCCTACTCGGCGGTGTGGCAATTTTTCGTCAAGCCGCCCGAGGAAGTAAACGTAGCCGTATGTCGACTATGTGGCCAGAAAGTCAAGCGTGGCCAGGGGGCCCATGTTGGGACTACAGCGTTGCGTCAGCATATGCAGCGTCGCCATTCGGTGGCCTGGGAAAACCGTGATAAAGATACGGCGGTTCTGCCTGCCCCAGCCCCCGCTCCATCACCCGCTCCGTTACTTGCTCCGTCACCCGACGTCAATCGCCCTCTATCAGCCAGTCAAGGCTCCAACACCTCTGCTGAGGGGAGTTGTCGCTCGTTGGCATCTTCCGCTCGTTCAGATGCTCCTTCTCCTGCTACTCCTCTTCACGGATTCCGTCAGCAGTCTTTCTTGGAATCCGTTTCCAAGAGACAACAGTTTGCGAGCACGCACCCGACGGTGCAGAAGCTGAACGTCCTCCTGTCCAAGTTGCTGGTGCTGCAGTCCCTCCCTTTCCAAGTGGTGGACTCAGCACCTTTCCGAGAAATGATGGCTTGTGCCGAGCCGCGAGGGAGAGTGCCAAGCCGGCATTTCTTCGCCAAAAAGGCAGTGCCAGCCCTGCATTCACATGTAGAAGAGATGGTGGGCCAGTCTTTGAGCATGTCGGTCTCTGCCAAAGTGCACGGCAGCGCCGACGTGTGGAGCTGTAACTACGGTCAGGGACAGTACATGTCATTTACGGCCCACTGGGTGAACGTGGTGCCGGCACAGCCGCACCAGCAACTTGGACAGGTCACGCCGCTTTTGCCTCCACGCTTGCACGTCCTTGGTCCAGCAAAGATGTCCGCCTCAACCACCTCTTCTTCCGCCGTGTCCTCAGCCGCCACCCCCGTGCCAAGTCCCATTACCCGACCGGCATATCACATGTGCAGGGCGCAACGGTGTCACGCTGTGCTGCACCTGGTATGCCTTGGCGAACGTAGTCACACAGGGGAGGAACTTCTCAGTGTAATGAACAGAGAAATCGACAGATGGCTGTCTCCGCGCAAACTGAAAATCGGAACCATGTTGACCGACAACGGAAAGAACATGGTGTCTGCTCTGCGTCAAGGAAGGTTGTGCCATGCGCCATGCATGGCTCACGTGTTCAATCTGGTTGTCAAGCGGTTCCTAAAATCCACCATCCCACTGCAAGACATCCTTAAAATGTCACGTAAACTTTGCATGCATTTCAGCCATTCCTACACCGCAAAGCACACCCTCCTTGAGCTGCAGCGGCAGAACGGAATTCCACAGCATCGCCTGATCTGCGACGTTGCAGCAAGGTGGAATTCAACCCTACATATGTTAGACCGCCTTTACGAACAGCGAAAGGCCATCACCGATTTCCTGATGTTACAAGCGGATAAAGGTACTCCCCTGTGTAACTTAGATGTCAGCCATTGGCAGCTCATGCGTGACACCTGCCGCTTGCTCAGGCCCTTTGAGGAGGCCACGCTATTCGTGAGTCGGCAGGACTATGGGATGAACGACGTCATTCCTCTGTTGCACGTCCTGGAACAAATGCTGTTAACAATGGCTGGTCAGGGTGCGGTAGACGTGGCGCACAGATCTCAACGCCACATGACCCCTGTGGGGGCAGGACAGGAAGAAGAGGAGGAGGTAGAGGAGGACATTGGTGCTCAGGAATTATTGAGTGAAATGGGTGGTTTTTCCACTCAGCGGACAGGAGTGGAGGAGCAGGAGCATCTGGTAGAGGAGGAGGAGGAGGAGACAGAGGACCCAGACGCACCGTGGCAGTATGCTGTGGAGATGGAGGCAGGGAGTCCCTCGCATTCCTTGGCACAAATGGCCCATAGCATGCTCGGTTGCTTGCGTAGCGACAGGCGAATAATAACCATCAGACAGAGGGATGACTTTTGGCTGTCCACCTTGTTGGACCCTCGCTACCGTTCAAAAATGGTGGCCTTTTTCACACCTGCTGAGAGGGAGGCCAAAATAAAGTACTATAAAAACCACCTATGTAGTCAGTTGGTCTCTGCCTTTCTGCGCCAACGTCCATCCTCAGACACTGTGGGCCCTGTGCGCTCCCGTTCCGCTGCCATGGCAGCAGGGGAGGGGTGGGGTGGTAGGAGCAGTGGCAGCTCCACCAGCAGCGGCTGCCTCAGTCTGCAGTCGATGATGAGTAGCTTTCTTCACCAGCGCAGTGAGGAAACTACTAACCAGCCACAGCAGCAGCAGCATCAGGTGGACCTGGAGCAGGACCTCAAACAACAGGCTCGGGCCTACTTGGACAGCACCCTGCCAACCGAGGTAGACAATCCCCTTGACTACTGGGCAACGAAACTTGACCTTTGGCCCCAACTAGCTGAATTTGCCCTTGAAAGGCTGTCATGCCCGGCCAGTAGCGTGGCATCGGAGCGCGTGTTTAGTGCGGCAGGAGGTATTGTAACTCCGCGGAGGACACGACTGTCCACCCAAAGTGTGGAGAGACTCACGTTTGTGAAAATGAATCAGGCGTGGATTAGTCTGGATTTCAAACCACCAGTTCCTGACACAACTGACTAAATCCGCCATGAATCATGCCCCAAACATGTTATTATTTTTAACATAGGCCTCTGTATGGCCTTCAATTTAAGCTGCTTACGCTTTGCCACTCTGCCATGGGCCCCTGTACCGCCTCCTCTTGCTGCTGCCAGGTCCAGAGTGTGTCATGGGTCCCTGTACGGCCTCCCATTGCTGCTGACTTCATCGCCAGACTCTGCCATGTGCCACTTTCAGGTCTCCTTACACTGTTGGTGGGTTCCATTTTGTGATAGGGTGCTGTATGGCCTTCCATTGCTGCTGCCTCCACCGCCACCCTGTGCCATGTGCCTCTGTCGTCTGCTCACGCTGCTGACGGCTTCCGCTTTTTAACCGAGGCCTGTGTTTGGCTTCCGAATACTGCTGCATCCACCGCCACCCTGCGCCATGTGTCTCTGTCGTCTGCTCACGCTGCTGACGGCTTCCGCTTTTTAACCTAGGCCTGTGTATGGCTTCCGAATACTGCTGCATCCACCGCCCGCCCACTGCTGCTGCCAGGCCCGTAATCTGTCATGGGCCCCTGTACTGCCTCCTCATGCTTCTGCCAGGTCCAGAGTGTGTCATGGGTCCCTGTACGGCCTCCCATTGCTGCTGTCTCCATCGCCACACTCTGCCATGTGCCACTTTCAGGTCTCCTCACACTGCTGGTGGGTTCCATTTTGTCATAGGGTGCTGTATGGCCTCCCATTGCTGCTGCCTCCACCTCCACACTGTGGCTCCACACTCTGGTTTTGGCCCCGTGACTGCCCCAAATGAGTGAAGTGTGCGGTGATTCTAAGATCGACGGCACTCATCTGCATGTCATACTGACTGACAGTATTAGTTCTCTTCCCCAGCAGACTCCAAGGGCATTTAAATTAAAGGTACAGTGTTCTGCACTAATATAAAGGCTCTCTGAAGCCTAGAAACACCCTTTTTATAAGTTAAATTCACAGCGAATATATTCGCCTCGAATCGAATTTATTCCGCGAATTCGGCGAATCAGCCGAATCGAATTTTTGAATAATTCGCTCATCTCTATTTGTAACATTGACTTTTCTTCTAATATGTCATTGCTCAAACAAACTTTGAATACATTTGAATAAACATATTAATATGAAAAAAAATATACAACTCATACACAAGCCATATGGTAATTTAATATTATTAAAAAATATCTTTCCTTTTCAATCTGCAGTTGCAGGTGTGTTGTTTTTTTCTGTAATGTAATATGGCAACCTGGAGGCCTGTACGCAGTTGGTGTACAGAACACCCCCCAAAAATATAATTTCTTGCCTGTGTGATTGGCTCACTCATTTTCCCAGACGTCTGCACTAAGATACAAATTTTAGGCATCTACTGCCATAGGAATTACATCTTTGGTGAGATACTCCCTAAGGGTTAACCACGTCTAAGGGACACATACCCTGCTACTTTCTTCACTAAAGTGCATCAGCTAATTAGAAGGAACACAGTCCTCCCCATTCACAAATCAGTATTTCAAGGACATACTGTAGTTTTTTTCTTAAGAAGGGAAACATATGGGGGGACGTGGCCTTACCAACATGAAGTGAGGAAGTCCTGGAGCTCAGCTCCTGCTATCCCTGGGTAATCCAATGCCATAGTAGCAATCCTCAGTCTTTGAGTCCACTGCTGAGTATGCCTACCAATAGCCACGTCGTCTCATCCACCCAGCGGCAGCGGATCCCAAGCAGGAGGGCTGGATTACTTCTTCTCACACACAACCAGCTTCAGAGCTGCAGCCAAAATGGCGCTTGACCAAATGGGACCTCAATCCTGGTCCTCCCCTGCATATAGCAGTGGCTCTCCTGTCTCCTCTATAACCAGGTACAGTGCCTGAATCCCTCACCCTCCACACACACTATGGGCAAGCCATACATCCTCTGTGACCCTGAAATGGCTGACAGGGACTGGGTACTCAAGGAACACATTAGAGCTCTCCGTACAACAGCTGATATTCAGCAACTGATTGCTACAGTGGAACTCTCCTTCAAAAGAGCTATTGAGGGGCTGCATGAGGATACTCTGGCACTGGGGCACAGAGATGAGACCCTGAAGACTGGGCACTATGATCTTATGCATATTGTCACTGACCTGCAGGAGGACACCAAGCACCATGAGGATGTCCTGAATTCTTTAGTAGACCAGCTTGACCATTATAAAAACAGGGACAGGAGACAAAATATTTACATATTCTCACTACCTGTGCACCCGAGTTAATGCCTGCTGTGCAGGGCTTATTCCAGCAGCTCTTGGGTGACTCTGCACAAGACTTTATAGAGATTGACTGGATCCACAGAGCATTACTCCCTGTCCCCCAGTATTTCGACAAGTCCAGGGATGTTATCTGTAAAGTACACAAATATTCAGTGAAAGAGGCCGTCATGTGCGCACGTGCCTATTGACTTTGATGGTGCTAAAGCTTCTCTCTTTCCTGACCTGTTCATAAGAACTCTCATGTATTAGGGCCAGGGGCGGACTGACAACTCATGGGGCCCCCGGGCAATAGGGGATCATGTGTCCCCCTGTGTCCTTGCCCAAACTCAAAAAAGCCTATGCAAAAGGTACCAGGGGCATCTCATGGGGGCCCCCTATTGACCCCGGGCCCTAGGGCAGTGCCCGAGTTTCCAAATGGTCAGTCCGCCCCTGATTAGGACCCAATTCATCCTTTGCTGTATGCTTTGAGGTCTGTGAATGTGGCTTAACACTGGGTTTTCCCTTTCTAACGGCAACACACAATGGCAAAACTGCAGTTCTGCACACTAAAGATTACCTACTTCACTTTCTGGACACCCTCGACTTCCTACCAATGGATCCCCTGACTGAAGATTGCACAGTACCATCCCCCAGCACAGCGTCCAGAACATTGGAGCCAGGCTGCAGGGATCATTCAATCTCCTGTGCTCAGTCATTTCCCCCAAACTAGGTTTGTCCTCGTCTAGAGGATGTCTCTTCTGAATATTTGCAATTGGGATGGCATCCTCTGACACAGCGCTTCCACTTCATTTCAATGTTGCTCTCCCAGTAGTGTATGCCTTTTGGATTTGACTATTGTTTTTAATTAACTTTTTCTTATTATTTTATTCTGTTCGTTGGTATGTTTTTTTCCCCCCAGGGACTGCAGGATTGTACATGCTAGATCTAAAGGTGTTACTTATTTATGGCATTAATTTATTATATTGGGCTGCATACTGACTGAAGAGCGTCTCTGTTCTTAAATGTTCTTTATCATGACCTCTAAATTTAAATTACTGCCCTACAATGTATGGGGGCTTTGCTCTCCAAAAAAGAGAGGGTGGCTTTTGGCAGGAACTGCATAATTTAGCAGCAGATATTCTGCTATTGCAGGAGATGCACTTTACTGCCAACTCCACCATTAGTATACCCCTCATGACATTTGATCAGTAGTATTATAGTGTTTCCCCATCCGTAAGGTCAGAGGGGTATCCATAGCTATTTGAAAATCCTGCCCTTTTTCTCTGTTGTCACTGCAAATTTACCTGGAGGGTCACTTTCTCTTTCTGAAGGGGCTACTCCATGGTCAAAAATATACTGTACCTTTGCTGTGATTTACGCCCCTAACTCATGGATAGTTCACTTCCTCTCTACTACTCTTAAGCACTTGGCGGAATTTAAGAAAGGAATAGTAATACTGAGAGGTGATTTCAATCTTACTCTCGATCCTAGTATGGACACTTCCTCAGGTAAAAGACCACTCTCCTGGCGTGCCATGAAGTATGTCAAAAAGCTACTATTTGATGAATAGTTGGAGGGTGTTAAATACGCAAGACAAGGATTATAGTCATTATTCTAAGATGTTAGATACTTACTCTTGGTTTGATCTTATCTTTATAGACCAATTTTTTCTGAGTACTGTGACAGCTCCTGCCTAGTACAAACTCTGCCTAGTACAGAATTTATTCTGAGTACCTCCTCCACTATAAAATGCATGACATTTCCGATCACGCTCCAGTGACATTTTATTTCCTCCCTCCTGCTGCTGGTCATAAAGAATGGACGTAAAGGCTTACTGAAACCCTTTTAGATGACCCTGCTGTCCTAGATGCAGTGTCATGCTCCCTACAGCATTATTTTGAGACAAATTCTTTTGAGGATGTGTCAACAGGTGATCTGGGAAAGTCATAAGGCTGTGCTTAGAGGAGAATTGATTGCTCATGGCTCCTGGGTCAAAATGGAGAAACAAAAAGAGATGTTGGCATTTTTAGAAAAGATCCATGACCTTGAAATTAAACATAAGAAACAGTTTGACCCTGCTGATGCACAGTAGTTGGATTCTCTATAAGCCTTTTCTCAATGTTTAGACCACAGAGCCACAGACAAGCTTAGATTTTATGCTAACCGCTTCTATGAGCACAGGAATAAATGTGATGGACTCCTGGCAAGGATTTTGAAAAAGCAACAAGCTTAATGCCATAACTAAAAAATTTGATACGTGAAAAGGGATGCCAACCTGATATCTATAATAAAGCCAAGAGAAGCTGTCTCTTTAGTTCGAACAACCACTATATGAAAAACCAAAATTAAAGGAAAACGTTACTCCTAAAATAAGTGATAGCAATGACCTCCTACATAAGTAATTACCAAAAGTATCTGTGAAAAATCAGTGCATATTATCTGATTCAAATAGTCAAAAAATGTCCATAATCATAAAACTCCCATACGATGACTCCACAAATATGCACCATATTCCCAAAAACCAATGGTGAGTATTCCTTTCATTGGCCAAATTTCATGACCACCACGTGCGGTAAGATTAAAAACTTACCAGATCCTTATAATCAGCCTAAGCTATCTCTGAGCCAACGTGCATTCCACAGACTGGAACAACTCCTCGGAAGTGGTGCAGACAGGAACTAGAAATGATGACAATGCCCAAGCCTCAATGCATTTCATGGAATCACGCCATCAGGGAGCTCACTCACCCCAGATGACATATATGACTCCCAAACTATGGTGAAAGTATTGGGGGAGTATTATCGAAAGCTGTATAATTGCCTAGCTCCTGACAAACACCCATCTTTTTGAATAGAAATCGTCAACTTATTTTTTTGACTTACTACCTCTACCCCAACTCTCACCCTCTGAGGTTTGGTCTCCCCCTCGGACCAGACGGACTTCCGTACTCATATTACAAAACCTCAATTCAATCTTCCATCGCATTGCCTAATCATTGGATCAATGGGATCTGTATAATATATCCTTTTTAGAACGGGTCAACATACTTGTGCTTACTTACGTAAAATGACCATCAGGATTAAACTATTATACCTGTTTGAAATTATCTCAGTACCAGTCATATTGTCAAAGCTACGTTCCATTTAAAAAATGGAATAGCATGCTCAGTCCTACTCTCTTCAACATCAGGGGGGGTGGGGGTCTGGGAACTCCGGACCTCCTGAAATATTATTTAGCCACACATCTTCCCTCCAAAGTAAATACTTGCAATATTAGGATGTTTTGGTCAGGGGTGTATCATGAAATGAGTGGGCCCATGTACAAGATCAAAAGTTGGCCCCAAACATTGAGGAAAATAAAAATGTGGCAATGCGCCATGCTGAAGAGTGGGCAGGAGGGGGGGGGCAGCGTTACAGGAGGGGGGCAGTGTCACAGGAGGGGGGTAGCGGAAAAGGAGGGGGCCAGTGTCTCAGGAGGAGGGCTGCATCACAGGAGGTGGCAGCAGGACAGAAATGGCAGTGGGACAGGAGGGGGCAGCATTACAGGAGGGGGGCAATGTTACACGAGGGGGCAGTGGGACAGGAGTGTCACAGAAAGGGGCAGTGTTACAGGAGGGGGGCAGCATTTCTGGAGGGGGATAGTAGGACAGGAGGGGGGGCAGCGAGACCGGAGGGTGGAAGTGCCACAGGTGGGGGGCATTGTCACAGGATGGGGGCAGTGTTACAGGAGGGGCAGCATCACAGGAAGGGGGCAGCATTACAGGAGGGGGCAGTAGGACAGGAGTGTTGCAGTGCCGCAGTAGAAGACAGCGAGACAGGATGGGGGCAGTGTCACAGGACACAGGAGAACCTCACCAGCATCAGGTCATCAGGCAGCGTTGGGTGGTGGGGCTCCTGCCCAGTTAGGGAGGTGAGCATATGGGGCAAAAAGGTGCTCATAAGCCAGGAATGCAGAGACACCACAGGGATGGTGGTGGTCAGGAGTTGGAGGGTTTCAGGCAGGTGTCCAGGGGAATCTGACTGTACAGGTGAAGGTGCTTGTTAATGCCTCCCAATCTTGGCTCCCTAAGGCATCTATGGGTGCAGTGTGTGTCAGAGCATAGTGGGCCCCCCATCTGAGCCTGTGTGCAGTGAACACCCTGCACCCATGGATGGTACGCCACTGTTTTTGGTACAAAACACCTGAGGTTTTCCAGGCTCAATATCCGAATGTGTCTGCTAACTGCTGGAGATGTGGACAAGATGTCAGAACTCTTTCATATATTTTGGATCTGTGGACAAATTAAACCCTTTTGGAGAGAAGTCCTTACTCTTTTGCAGCAACCCTTGAAGGTATCCCTTCCTCTTGAGACTCTATACTTTCTACTTGGTCTACCTTTTTCAGGCATATCCAAAAAAGCCAAAAAAACTAACTGTACACATCTTGACGGCAGCCAAGAGAACTATTCCAATATATTGGCTATCCACCAAAACTCCCTCTTTGTCCTGAAATGGGAGAGGTTAGGAGAATAGAGTAGCTGACTGCTCTTTATGGCGACACCGTTAATCTTTTTGAAGACATATGGGAGCCTTGGGACCTATCCTCATATCATTCTTTTCTTCCTTCTCTCTAAAAGAACTATAATCCTTATTGACCCTACGAGACATCCTTCGCACATATAGTATATACTGACACTGTACTAATGGCACTGGTTGGGTGACCAAAGGGTCAATAGGGGCCATCAAAGAGTTAAATGTGCTATTCTAACGTGTGCATGTAAAACGCACTGTTGTTACTGTGTGTCATGTTCGTTCTTCCCTCCCTGGATGGCATACGGCATGGGCAGTGGGGGGGCAGGGGGTTTGCACGCATGCGCACACACACACGGAAATAGAAAGCAACATAAGATTATGTCACTTTGGCCACTCACCTGCACATTGTTGGCGGGCCGGCGCTAATTAGTTAAAAAAAAAATTTCAATACTTTTATGTAAACATTTTTTTTTAAACATTATTTTAAATTAAAAAAAAAAATACTTTCATCAGGGTAATGCAATGTTACTATAGTAACATTGTACTACTGTAAAGGGGGGGGGTGATCAGGGATTTTTTTTTTTCTATACACTTTGCACTTCATGATCAATAAAGATCATTACTCTGCAATGTAAAGCTTGTTTTTTACTGTCATAAATGTGTTAAGTTCATTACAGTTCAATATAATAGTGATCTGTGATTGGCTCCAGCTGATCACATGGTACAGGGTGCTGTGATTGGACCCATGAGTCATGTGGTAGCTGTGGGCCAATCACAGCCCAACAGGAACAGAAGCAAAGCTTTTATGAATCAGATTGATTCATAAAAGCTTTGTTGTCATTGTGATCATGTGATCACATAGCGATCACGTGATCACCGGGTCCTAACTACCGAGATTCTCATTCTGCTGTGTCTACTGCACACAGCAGACGTGGGGGGTAGGGTTGCATGACCCCTACCCCCCCCCCCCCCCCGTGTTGGCAAAGGACCAGCAACGTACGGGTATGTCGCCGGTCCTGTAGCTGCCGCCCGTCCGCAGGTGGCTCGAAAGTGGTTAAAGCAGACTTTGAATTTATCCAGACTACCATGATGTCATTTGATATCCTGGGAATTCTGATGACCCCGAATCTCCCTAGAAGTTGCTTCTGTGTGGTGTAGAAGTGTTTTGTTCTGAGATTTAGGATACTTGGTATACCCAGGATCTCACTGGAAGGTTTTTGATGTCAGTATAGAAGCTAGCTGTAAAGAGGGTAGGTTTCCTAACCTTTTTCCGCAGTCTTATTTTTTCAGCTTTAAAGAAAAGTTGACCTTTTGCACAAAAATAATAAATGCACTTTTTGTGCAGGAAAAAAATTGTGCATTTATTATTTTGGGCTGCAGGAGTCTCTAAAGCATTGCACCAGCGATCAGCAGATCGCTAGTGCCATGCGGATCTCTTGCAGATCTGTCAGTATACCTGCTTGCCGTATGGGATGTACAGGCAAGCAGATATACTGACAGGAAGATTCAATGAGCTACCACGGCGCTTCACAATACCATTTTAGTTCATTGGGAACTACAAGCCTACAGCAGCTATAGCTGTCCGGACTTGTAGTTCAATCATTTACAGAACACTGTGAATGAATGATGTGGCTGTGTAGGTGGAGCCCCACATGGCCACGCTGTTTTTAAATACTAAATCAAACAAAAATCAGCGAGCGCTCAGGAAAACAATTGCGCAAGCTGCATATGCACTGAAAAAAGGAACCCTAAAGCCTTGCAAATAATCTGAAAAAACAGTGCAGCACTATAATATTATAGGTAAATGTATGTGTGATATAATCAATGATATTACTAGATCAATTAATCATAATTAAATAGTGATAAACAGTATAAGTGAATGACGCACTAAGATGGGTGCCAAAAAATAATGTGAAACTGTGAGAAGTCTTAAAACAAAAAAAGTGTTCATAAACCCTGCCGTCATCGATTGGTTGACTCGGTCGTCTTCCTCTTCCCAGGTCACCTCTGACACCTACAGCCAACGGTCGGTGGGTACGTCAGACACAACCGTTAGTTGGCATGGCCCGGGAGCAAGCCCACTGAAATCACGTGTCCTCGACCTGCCCCTGTCCTTTGGTGTTCCCTCACCAAGCGAAGTATCGCATGCTGTGGGCTCAGCCCCACTGTACAGTGAGGAAGAGCTAACAGAGGGCGGTCAGGAACGGGGGGAGACATCCGCCTCTTCAGCAGCCAGGCGAAGAAATACTGGCGAGGAGAGTGGCTCGGTAGCCGGTCTAGAGACAGGTCTGTCTCCTGACCCACACGCAGCCGAGGGGGCTAGTAGTGACGCGGAGACCCTAATTGATGATGATGAGGCTGATCGCACTTGGCAGCCTCGTCGTCATCAGGCTATTGCTTCCTCATCATCAGGAGAAGAGGGTGCCAGCTTGGCAGCGAGCAAAACAGTCGGTGGGTTGCCCAGGAGGCAGCAGGGTCGCAGCAGTGTCAGTGGAGCCAAACGGCCACGGAGTAGAGCACCAGCTCCACTGCAGCCTACCACTACGGCCAGTAGTGGTGCCGGTGTGCACGGAGGAAGTAGCAGTCAGCCAGTGAGGAGTAGCGGGGGCAAAGTTTCCTACTCGACGGTGTGGCAATTTTTCGTCAAGCCGCCCGAGGAAGTAAACGTAGCCGTATGTCGACTATGTGGCCAGAAAGTCAAGCGTGGCCAGGGGGCCAATGTTGGGACTACAGCGTTGCGTCAGCATATGCAGCGTCGCCATTCGGTGGCCTGGGAAAACCGTGATAAAGATACGGCGGTTCTGCCTGCCCCAGCCCCCGCTCCATCACCCGCTCCGTTACTTGCTCCGTCACCCGACGTCAATCGCCCTCTATCAGCCAGTCAAGGCTCCAACACCTCTGCTGAGGGGAGTTGTCGCTCGTTGGCATCTTCCGCTCGTTCAGATGCTCTTTCTCCTGCTACTCCTCTTCACGGATTCCGTCAGCAGTCTTTCTTGGAATCCGTTTCCAAGAGACAACAGTTTGCGAGCACGCACCCGACGGTGCAGAAGCTGAACGTCCTCCTGTCCAAGTTGCTGGTGCTGCAGTCCCTCCCTTTCCAAGTGGTGGACTCAGCACCTTTCCGAGAAATGATGGCTTGTGCCGAGCCGCGGTGGAGAGTGCCAAGCCGGCATTTCTTCGCCAAAAAGGCAGTGCCAGCCCTGCATTCACATGTAGAAGAGATGGTGGGCCAGTCTTTGAGCATGTCGGTCTCTGCCAAAGTGCACGGCAGCGCTGACGTGTGGAGCTGTAACTACGGTCAGGGACAGTACATGTCATTTACGGCCCACTGGGTGAACGTGGTGCCGGCACAGCCGCACCAGCAACTTGGACAGGTCACGCCGCTTTTGCCTCCACGTTTGCACGTCCTTGGTCCAGCAAAGATGTCCGCCTCTACCACCTCTTCTTCCGCCGTGTCCTCAGCCGCCACCCCCGTGCCAAGTCCCATTACCTGACCGGCATATCACATGTGCAGGGCGCAACGGTGTCACGCTGTGCTGCACCTGGTATGCCTTGGCGAACGTAGTCACACAGGGGAGGAACTTCTGAGTGTAATGAACAGAGAAATCGACAGATGGCTGTCTCCGCGCAAACTGAAAATCGGAACCATGTTGACCGACAACGGAAAGAACATGGTGTCTGCTCTGCGTCAAGGAAGGTTGTGCCATGCGCCATGCATGGCTCACGTGTTCAATCTGGTTGTCAAGCAGTTCCTAAAATCCACCATCCCACTGCAAGACATCCTTAAAATGTCACGTAAACTTTGCATGCATTTCAGCCATTCCTACACCGCAAAGCACACCCTCCTTGAGCTGCAGCGGCAGAACGGAATTCCACAGCATCGCCTGATCTGCGACGTTGCAACAAGGTGGAATTCAACCCTACATATGTTAGACCGCCTTTACGAACAGCGAAAGGCCATCACCGATTTCCTGATGTTACAAGCGGATAAAGGTACTCCCCTGTGTAACTTAGATGTCAGCCATTGGCAGCTCATGCGTGACACCTGCCGCTTGCTCAGGCCCTTTGAGGAGGCCACGCTATTCGTGAGTCGGCAGGACTATGGGATGAATGACGTCATTCCTCTGTTGCACGTCCTGGAACAAATGCTGTTAACAATGGCTGGTCAGGGTGCGGTAGACGTGGCGCACAGATCTCAACGCCACATGACCCCTGTGGGGGCAGGACAGGAAGAAGAGGAGGAGGTAGAGGAGGACATTGGTGCTCAGGAATTATTGAGTGAAATGGGTGGTTTTTCCACTCAGCGGACAGGAGTGGAGGAGCAGGAGCATCTGGTAGAGGAGGAGGAGGAGGAGACAGAGGACCCAGACGCACCGTGGCAGTATGCTGTGGAGATGGAGGCAGGGAGTCCCTCGCATTCCTTGGCACAAATGGCCCATAGCATGCTCGGTTGCTTGCGTAGCGACAGGCGAATAATAACCATCAGACAGAGGGATGACTTTTGGCTGTCCACCTTGTTGGACCCTCGCTACCGTTCAAAAATGGTGGCCTTTTTCACACCTGCTGAGAGGGAGGCCAAAATAAAGTACTATAAAAACCACCTATGTAGTCATGCAGTACATAGCCCTATCGGCCACTTTCTGGCATCCAGTTGCTGTAGCCCCCATCACCACACTGTGCCACGGGCCCCTGTACCGCCTTCTCATACTGCTGCCAGATCCATCCTCTGCCATGTGCGTCTTTGTCGTCTGCTCACGCTGCTGGGTTCCAGTTTTAAACCTAGGCCTGTGTATGGCTTCCGAATACTGCTGCCTCCACCGCCACCCTGCGCCATGTGCCTCTGTCGTCTGCTCACGCTGCTGACGGCTTCCGCTTTTTAAACTAGTCCTGTGTATGTCTTCCGAATACTGCTGCCTCCACCGCCACCCTGCGCCATCTGCCTCTGTCATCTGCTCACGCTGCTGACGGCTTCCGCTTTTTAAACTAGTCCTGTGTATGTCTTCCGAATACTGCTGCCTCCACCGCCACCCTGCGCCATGTGCCACTTTCAGGTCTCCTTACACTGTTGGTGGATTCCATTTTGTGATAGGGTGCTGTATGGCCTTCCATTGCTGCTGCCTCCACCGCCACCCTGCGCCATGTGCCTCTGTCGTCTGCTCACGCTGCTGACGGCTTCCGCTTTTTAACCGAGGCCTGTGTTTGGCTTCCGAATACTGCTGCATCCACCGCCACCCTGCGCCATGTGTCTCTGTCGTCTGCTCACGCTGCTGACGGCTTCCGCTTTTTAACCTAGGCCTGTGTATGGCCTTCAATTGAAGCTGCTTCTGCTCCGCCACTCTGCCATTGGACTCTTGATAGTCGTCTCCCCACGCTGCTGCTGGGGGGACTTTTTAACATAGGCCTCTGTATGGCCTTCAATTTTAGCTGCTTACGCTCCGCCACTCTGCCATGGGCCCCTGTACTGCCTCCTCATGCTGCTGCCAGGCCCGTAATCTGCCATGAGCCCCCGTACCGACTCCTCATGCTGCTGCCAGGCCCGTAATCTGTCATGGGCCCCTGTACTGCCTCCTCATGCTGCTGCCAGGTCCAGAGTGTGTCATGGGTCCCTGTACGGCCTCCCATTGCTGCTATCTCCATCGCCACACTCTGCCATGTGCCACTTTCAGGTCTCCTCACACTGCTGGTGGGTTCCATATTGTCATAGGGTGCTGTATGGCCTCCCATTGCTGCTGCCTCCACCGCCACACTGTGGCTCCACACTCTGGTTTTGGCCCCGTGACTGCCCAAATGAGTGAAGTGTGCGGTGATTGTAAGATCGACGGCACTCATCTGCATGTCATACTGACTGACAGTATTATTTCTCTTCCCCAGCAGACTCCAAGGGCATTTAAATTAAAGGTACAGTGTTCTGCACTAATATAAAGGCTCTCTGAAGCCTAGAAACACCCTTTTTATAAGTTAAATTCGCAGCGAATATATTCGGCTCGAAGCAAATTTTTTCCGTGAATTCGGCGAATCAGCCGAACCGAATTTTTGAATAATTCGCTCATCTCTAGTCAATACCATAAGGTGATAAAAAATATAAACTAAGTCTATTGGTGAGAAACTAAAATACATGAATACCTCATATATAAACCAATCATTAATACCTCATAATTAATCTGTGATGGAAAATAACAAATAAAAAATTCATAATAGATACTCAAATATCAGTGATATAAAATCAATAATCATAATAATACTAATTCATAATAAAATAAAAAATGTGACAATCCGTGATAAATCGTGACAAACCTATAGATCAAAATAAATTGTGATTCTTCATCAAATAAATACATAATACATAAATTCTGTGATAAAACCATATATCAGAATAATTGGGTCTTATTTACAATTATTTCCTCTGCCCCTTTAATAACACTAATGAGTTAGATATATAAACAATAAAGTGGGGTATCATGTGGGTTTTTAATATAATATTAATAAATAGTTTAATGTATTGTATTCGTTTTTTAAGAGGAGTATTACACAAGATCATGAATATTTCTATGATGGAAGTAGTGGTTCTTATTAATAGTGCAGATTGAGTAACTATGATAGGAATGTCTTCCTTGAATGAGGTTAGCTGTGCGGACTCCGGTAAAATGGCCGCCAGGAGCCCGCCCTCTAATTGGGAATAGTGGGTTGACTATTCCCTATATAAATGCATCATGGCTCTGGGGGGCGGTTACCCTGATGAAGTCACGACGCACGTGACGCAACGCGTCGGAACGCCATTCCCAGTTCAAGGATACGTCACTTCCGGTCACATGGGGACGCATGTCCGGACGTAGCGGCCATATTGGTTTCCCTCCCTGTATGTGAATACACCCATGATGTGAGGTGGAAAGCGCTGTATACAAGGATTACATGTGAGTGGAAACAGTATGTTATGCTAAGTGTTCTTAATAAACGGTATCATACTATGGGAAGCTCTGTTTGTGTCCTATATGACGTTTGAGAGGAGGTGGAGTGGAAGTCCTGAGGTCCTTGCTGAGCTGCCTGGAGTAAAGGATTGCCTTTGAGGAGAGTCTTTGCCTTGTGGCCCTGTGTGGGTCGAGGTGGGGAGGTGAGCAGTGGCTTGGAAATTCGCTTTAACGAATTTCTCCTTACCGTGAGTACTCGCAGTTGGATGCGCAGAAATCCCCCATAAAGCTGTGCGAATCTCGCTTACCACGACTGCAGCCAAACTACACGATTCCTGCCCATCCAAATACTTTGGTTCTGTTGAATTTGTGGGTGATTGGAGCTCCGTTACCCTAGAATGATCACACGACACTCTAAGGCTGGTTGCAATCCACATAAGGGCCGGCTTTAGGCTCAGCTCTCTGTTTTATTAAGAATACACACATGCCCCCCACATGAATAAAGTCAATCCCTCCCACCGAACAATACAATGGGGATTGCCTATACAGAGAATGTACATTCCAATTGGAGCATAGCCTTTGCTATTATCTATCACTGGTCCTCCCCCATGAGTCTTCTGAGGTCAGCAGACTTCCTCCCCTTCCCCCCTATGAGCCATCTGAGGTCATATTTCCTGTCCTACTAGCTTCTATTGGTATGCAAAATTCTCTGCACAAGCATCTCCCTAAAAATATCAGTCTGTACCTGGATGGGCCCGATACGATCTTTATTAAAACACATCCATCCCAGATACAGTTCAGATTAGTAATGGGTTGTAAGATATGCACAAGCCTACACGTGGAGTTCACACCGCTTGCGCATTGCGTTATGAAGCCCATGTGGTACCATGCTGCTGATATGTGGATACAGGCCCACGGTCTACTGACAGCAGCATTCGCATGGAATGCCGTGGTGGTATACACGCCGGTCTATAAGCGCAGATCTGCCATCTCATCCATTACCAAGCTGAGTACTGTAATACATACATTGTACATGCGCATGGCCCAATTGCAGCCTTCAGAGCTTTAATTAAGCCACACGAGAGACATATGAATAACACGAATATATGACACATTTAAAGTTCGACCAACAATACAAAATTTCCATGACATTCCCTCCTGTTTTATCATATTCTCCTCGTGTCCCTTCTTGATCTTCTTCAGCTTGATGGGTGTAGTCTCAAAACTTCAAAGAGTTCCTGTAGTTGTCCCTGAGAATAAAGCCCCACGGGGTACCTGAAACAACAAGACCCGACGCAGACTCGACGCAAACAGGCTTGATTGAAGCGATGATCCTCAAGAGCGTTGGAACCTTCACTACAGGAAGGCTCTTGCAAAAACCACAAACAGACTTGTGGTATGAATAAAGCTTGTGATCCCACGGTGGTCTGGGGAGATCCAGCAATAGATTCTCAAATTGCCCCTGCAGACGGGGCCACACAAGGCTGGTCTCGACCCAGACAGTTTTCCAAATCGCAGACACAAACAATGATGAGGCTTGAAGCTTGCTTGAAGGTCTTGGAGAATGTGGTCTTCAGAGAGATAAATTAGAGGGAAGCCAGGACGTAATCTGTAGAGAAGGTGGTTGGTTGGTGAGGTCTTCCCCCGATCAGTGGTTGGAGTGGGATCCCCGGAGCGGGCATGGAGATGTGGTTGTCTGCCCGAGCTTGGCTTACACGGTCGATGAGGCAACAGGAACATCTCACCGCGGCATATAAAAGGCAGATGAAAAAGAGAAGCATCAGGATATACACTCCCACTTCCTTCAACCAAGATCCGATGGAGAACAGGAAATCTCCCAATCCTCCCAAACCCTTGAACGGATTCCAACCCTCACTAGCTATAGCTCTAGCTTTTCCCTGTAGTTCACTAACTTTGTCCATATGGGCCTGGACCTTGTCATCGGTGTCTTCTATCCAAGTACAACAATCCTCTCCGATGAACTCACAGAACCCCCCTTTGGCGGCTAAAAGATAATCAAGGGCCATCTTCTCCTGAAGCACTAAAATTCCCATCTGCCGTTGTTCTTGGGCAATTTCTCTGACAGCCTCTACGGTCTCGTTAAACATACTATCCACGATGACAGAAAAATTGTTCAGGCGCTTCATAAGTTCTATTCCCCATCCTGTCCATGAGGGGAACCAAGCCCATGCCTGGTCGCCCTCAGAGAACAGTTCCCTGCGAACTCTCCCTGCCATCCTTACCTTCTTGTGGACCATCAACTCTTCATGGTCCATCACTACATAGGATGCGGGGACTAGCTTTATGAGGGCACACGAACCTTTCGCGTTCTGGGGGAATGTTCTATAGGCTGCCGAACCACACAGAAAATAGTATGGACCTGTCAGAGCAGAGCAGGAAGAGTTCCTCGTTCGGCCTCTGGCACTGAGCAACAGTTGCACAGACTGGGGGATTGCTCCCTCAGTCTGCACATCACATCCGTCCTTCCAACACACGTGGTCTGGTCGGTCAGTGTGGTTACTCAGAAGGGAAGTCTGGTTAGTCAGATTGACAGTTATACCTCCCTCACAGGTGGTAGTCCCAACAAACTTGTTACCTGTGCCAAAGCTGATGTTAAAGCACACCTGAGGGCTGCCTAGCTGCCCAGTTACCCATAATGGACTGGTGAGGGCCCTACAGGAGCTAGAGCTAATATTGGTGCTGAAACTGATGTTACCTGCTAAAAATGTGTCATTAAGTTCTACCGACAAATGTCTACGTGGGGGCTGACCAGGGGTCCCTTGCTTTTTCATGCCGACGCGGATGTCATATAGGGCATGAACAGCGGCCATTGCGGACATGTGATGACTGGGTGGGGGCTTAGAGCATACCCAACAGTTGGTTTTGTTGGCGGTTCTGGCTAAACGTAGGTGCATTTTAAATAAAAGGTTGGGGTATCTGCCATCTTTTCCTCCGTTCACACACATGTAAGACATACAAACAAAAAGAAAAAGGAAAATGACACCCCTCATTCTCTGGTGTAGCTGAGAAGCTTCTTGCAGTGGCTTGCGTGCACCCAGTTGTCTCGTCCCTCGAGCTTGAGTGAGGTAGGTGTCGTCAGCTGGACTTGGTATGGTCCGGTGAACCGTGGCTCGAGTCCGGTTCTTTGATGTTTCTTTAGGACGACCCAATCACCTGGCTCAATAGAAAGAACACCTGTTATTGTATTTGGATCGGGGAGCGATTCGCGAACCCGATGGTGTATCTTCTGCAGCTCCCGTTGCAGAGATTGCACATAACCTGTAAGCTGTGAATGCAAAGACAACAACTGTTGAGGAAAGTACAACCCTGTTTTGGGAGGTCCCCCAAACAACACCTCGTAGGGTGACAGCCCATGTGGTTGCCGAGGGGCATTCCGGATGGAATAGGGGGCAATGGGGAGACACTCAGGCCAAGGTTTTTGGGTATCGGAAGACGTTCAACCTTACCGCTACTCTCGGGGTGATATGGGGTGTGTCGCCGCTGACTCCAGTTCCACCAAAGAAATGCAGTCGTGTCCTTTGGAAGAGAGATTAGTAGTGGACAAAGAAGACATGTTAGCAGAAGAGGTGTTAGTATTGTTAGTCGTGTTGCAAAATTCAGCACTGTCATTGCTGTCCTCCCCCCCCTTCTCATCTTCCGACACAGGAAGAAGAGAAGCTGGGTTAAGAATAGTGCATCGTTTGATAGTGAGGTTAGTAGGGGTTAGGAGGGCTTTCCCCTGAGAGGGGTACCTTGCCTTGGATGTCCTGTTTTCGCAGGACCGTTCTTGCTGCACCGGTGTCAGTGAGGCAAGGGAGGGGATATTTTAATTCCTCTAGAAAAAGATGGATCTGGGCCGACACCGATTTGTCAACTTCCTATGAGAATTCATAGGAGTTACTTACCATGGTGGTCATAGGGGCGGAGGACTCATCAGGAATGAACTGCCACCGACCTTTAGGTAATTGGGGACAGCTCCTCCTCATGTGCCCCGTTTGGTGGCACTGGAAGCACCTGGGTGGGGGCCTATCCTTCCTGTGACCCAGATCCCTTGGTTTTTCGTGTGGGGTCTGGGACATAAGAACTTTGGCCTTGTCTTGTTTTCTTCTATCCATTTCCCTCTCTATTGCCGCAAGAGTGGAAAGGATAGCAGGGATAGACATCTCATTATATTCGGGTCGGGCCAGAACCAGCCTTTCCCGAATTTTAGTATCGATGCCTTCCAAAAATTTGGCCCGCAACAGAATGTGCGTCGCGGTCACCTTTACCCCTTCAGTTGGAGCATCAGGTCCAACTTCCAGATCCGCATCCAGTGCCGTCTGCTTGAGACGGCGCCAGAAGCAGGCGCTTTCCTCATTAGGACCCTGGGTGAGCTTCATCATGTCCGTAGTAGAGGTAGCACCATACATTTCTGGAAGCTTTGCCTTTAGCTGTGTACAGAACTCTTTGCCCCCTGAAGTCATCTCCTCATGCGTGGTTATAGAGCACCCTGCAATCACTGTACTGGCCACTTCCATGCCCACCTTTGCCCGTAGGATCTGCGCACAATCTGACCCACTCATACCATAGCTGAACTGGTTTTGTCCAAACATTCGAGCAAATCCTCTCGGATTGACTCGATAGTCCGGGAGCTCAGCCAGAATAGTGCGGATCTCTGCCGGGGTGAAGGGGACATGCCAAACTACCCGTTCCCCTAAAGTCCGTTCCCCCCGTGCATTGGGAGGACCTTCAAATTGCTGCACCCTGACTGGATAGGCCTCGGTCCGGGAAGAGTGCAAGGGCTGACCCAGCATCATCGGTGGGCTTAGATTAACCACCTCGCTTACTGCACCTTCAGGTTTGAGGTCCCTCAGATCAGGGTATAGCTGGGGGGCAGGGGTCTGATCAGTGGTTCGTAGCGCTTTGATGCAATCTGCCCTGTTTTTTTAACCGGGTGTCTATTCCCCTTGATTCACAGATAGTCTGCAAATCGGTTGTTGAGTAGGCTTCATAGTTGGAAACAGAAGGAGCTGGGGTGAAGCAGGGAGAAGGGAGAGGTAGAGGCAGAGGCTGAGGCATAGAGACAGAAGACACAGAAGGTATGTCAAGAGTGACGTCACTAACAGAAAAGACAGGTGCAGTTATACTTATCTCAGCCACTGTTGGTTGTTGGGGGACCCCAGCAGACCCTGATCCTGCCTGCCTTAGTAGAGTCAGCCCTGAAAGAGCTTCTTCCACCTCTGACACTGGATCCTCCTGTTTTATTCCCTCTGGAGGCCAGGTATACATCACCTGGTTCTTCCGGACAGACACCAGTTTATGTATGCCTTGCTTCCCTAATCGGATTGACCTGTGAAGCCATAGCTGTGCGATCTCTAGTTCTGACGCCTGCATCCGTGGTTCAAATTCAGAGATGAATTTTTCCCACCTCCATGCGTCAAATGTACCTTCCCGGGGAATTTCCCATCTGGTACCCTTCGACCATTTATTCCACCTTTTGAGGGGTTCTGTAGACTTCCCCCCCAAACTCACCTTCATCAGTTGTGCAGCTGTCCTTACCCTGAAGAGGGCTGCTTCCCCCTCTCTCTTCATGGACTGACTACTGCCCATCGTGACTAGTCACTGGTATATATCCCGCGTCCGGGTACCTGTTTACCCCCTGGAGCACTCGGTGGGATCCTACCGAGAGGCCTGATTCCACCACTTTCCCAGCACAGCGTAATTTATGTGATACTTATCGATCACCCGAAGCGCATCAAGTGGCGGTCAGACTGAGAGCACACCTCCCACTCCCACAGCGCAATTTGTGTGATCCTGACCACCCGAAGTGTTTGTGGTGACCAGGCTAATACTTCCCTGGACCGCCCACTCGCACAGCGTAATTTATGTGGTTCTCATCACCCACTGTGTTTGGCAGGCCACACCGCACAATGATGAAAGTGGCTTTTCTCTCCCTGCACACAGTAGCTAACACAAGTCAAAACAAAAAGAGGGGTTCTTGGATGTTACTTAGGGGTCACTGGTTGGGCAGAAACCTGCTAACTGACCTTTAGGAAATTTGTGTAAAGAAAAAAACTTTCCTAATACACACAGAAAAACCCTTTTTCAACCTGAAAAACTGTTAAAAAGGACAAAGTGGATCCTTATGAAAAACACGGGACGTTTCACAGTAAAACAATTACACAGAGGTAAACCGAAAAACTGCGCCAAAAGTAACCTTGTTGCTGACGCAAAAATCACTCCTATCAGCACCGCTAAACGATCCACGTTATACACGCAATCTTTACTGCAACCACCTAGAACCGTTTACACAAAAAGTCTGCTGGACGTGAAACACGCGACACAGCAGCTTAAAACAAACCCGCTTTACAATAAGGAACTACTTTTAACAGGAAAAACACAAGAAAAACATAATCACTATACAAGAAATCTATGTGCAAAAACCCAGACTACACCGCGCTCATTAAATGTGGAACACGTGAAGGGAAAACTCGCTTAATACACTTTAAATTGGCTGGCAATACGCAAATTTAAAGCTAAAAGCAAACAAATGAAACTGTAAAAAATTTGGATTAAAAACACAATATGGGTCAAATGCATATAGGAAACTTCATGCACATTGCATAGAGATTACTGCACATTTGGTAGCCAACAAAATGGCCACCAAACAAAAGGAGTCCATGTGGTTTAGTCAAGAAAATGACCCCCCACAGGGAAACACACGGCAGACTCTAGCCTCAAAATTGCCTCTTACATAAAACAGACTTTTAGACAGAACATACACTGGACAATTACACAACAATATGAAGTACACATACAACACAATTTGGGCACAATCACAGAACGGACATAAAACACCAACATATCACACTAACATGCACATGTAACAGAAAGGACCCCCTGCTGCATGCTTGCTGGGAGCAGTAGTACCACAAAACATTGTACAGACCACATAACACAGATCTTACAACAGTTAACAATTAACCTAAGCCTTTCAGCACTGTAATAATTACCTCACGTGGAGGGGGGTAGAGCAATTACCACAGTACCTACAGCCCACAAATACTTACCTAACACTATGCAACAACTTTTACCCACTAAAACATATACCCGTTTAATTTTTGGTTGGAAGATTTTTAAACTTGACCAAATCCAGCCAACCAAAACCCACCCCTCTGCTGCTCTCCGCAGAGACAAACCCTCGTCTTTCACCCACAAATCAAGAGTTTAGGACAAAAAACGAGGTCCTTGTTAAGCGGTATTTCTTGTTAGCTAACAGAGAGCGAAATCAGCCACACGAACACGCAAAAAGCGATCCTCTTAATGGCAGAGAGACCTGAAATGTGCCGGCATACTTTTTGCTAGTTCATGATGGCCATTCCCCCCTCGTTCTAGGTTAGCTACGCAAGAATACGCGTTAGTATCCACCAGGCTCGCCAAACTGTCTTGGAAATTCGCTTTAACGAATTTCTCCTTACCGTGAGTACTCGCAGTTGGATGCGCAGAAATCCCCCATAAAGCTGTGAGAATCTCGCTTACCACGACTGCAGCCAAACTACACGATTCCTGCCCATCCAAATACTTTGGTTCTGTTGAATTTGTGGGTGATTGGAGCTCCGTTACCCTAGAATGATCACACGACACTCTAAGGCTGGTTGCAATCCACATAAGGGCCGGCTTTAGGCTCAGCTCTCTGTTTTATTAAGAATACACACATGCCCCCCACATGAATAAAGTCAATCCCTCCCACCGAACAATACAATGGGGATTGCCTATACAGAGGATGTACATTCCAATTGGAGCATAGCCTTTGCTATTATCTATCACTGGTCCTCCCCCATGAGTCTTCTGAGGTCAGCAGACTTCCTCCCCTTCCCCCCTATGAGCCATCTGAGGTCATATTTCCTGTCCTACTAGCTTCTATTGGTATGCAAAATTCTCTGCACAAGCATCTCCCTAAAAATATCAGTCTGTACCTGGATGGGCCCGATACGATCTTTATTAAAACACATCCATCCCAGATACAGTTCAGATTAGTAATGGGTTGTAAGATATGCACAAGCCTACACGTGGAGTTCACACCGCTTGCGCATTGCGTTATGAAGCCCATGTGGTACCATGCTGCTGATATGTGGATACAGGCCCACGGTCTACTGACAGCAGCATTCGCATGGAATGCCGTGGTGGTATACACGCCGGTCTATAAGCGCAGATCTGCCATCTCATCCATTACCAAGCTGAGTACTGTAATACATACATTGTACATGCGCATGGCCCAATTGCAGCCTTCAGAGCTTTAATTAAGCCACACTAGAGACATATGAATAACACGAATATATGACACATTTAAAGTTCGACCAACAATACAAA
The DNA here is from genome assembly GCF_062004578.1 of Staurois parvus. Taxonomy (NCBI): domain Eukaryota; kingdom Metazoa; phylum Chordata; class Amphibia; order Anura; family Ranidae; genus Staurois; species Staurois parvus. Next base: position 471,080 of record NW_028318792.1, read on the forward strand.
ATTTCCATGACAGCAGGCATTGCTGCCATTGGAGGATTCCTTTTTGAGCACTAGAAGTGAAGATCACAGAGTGTTTTCACATTATATGCATGGACTTTCTGAGTTTATTTTAGACACAGTGTTCATTTATTTATCACAGAATTAAGTAGATTTCTTTTTATTCTGATATATGGTTTTATCACAGAATTTATGTATTACGTATTTATTTGATGAAGAATCACAATTTATTTTGATCTATAGGTTTGTCACGATTTATCATGGATTGTCACATTTTTTATTTTATTATGAATTAGTATGATTATGATTATTGATTTTATATCACTGCTATTTGAGTATCTATTATGAATTTTTTATTTGTTATTTTCCATCACAGATTAATTATGAGGTATTAATGATTGGTTTATATATGAGGTATTCATGTATTTTAGTTTCTCACCAATAGACTTAGTTTATATTTTTTATCACCTTATGGTATTGACTATTTCAGGTTCAGTTGGTATTTATGATATGCATATAGGGAATTTTCTTAGGTAATTTTGGAGCGCTTCACTATTTAGTACGTGGTATTTATGACTTATTGGTTGAGGTAGAGTGATAGCAGCTGTAAGATAGGGACATATCCATATTAAGCGCAGGAGGACATCCCCCCCTTTTTTATCTGTTATTATATTGACCATCATACCTTTTGCAGCTAGTATGGAGATTTTTCGGTTCGTTGAAAATAGGATTATTAATGTAGAAGAAATTTTTAACCATACTGAACATGCCCCTATTAATGATCTGGACACCATGTATAGGAATTTAGGGCACATAATGGAAAAGAAGCTGTCTATTTGGTGGGATATGACCACCTTTGAGAAATATCTTAAGGACAAATTGGTGCCTAGGAGGTTTAGGTGGGATATTCCCATCTGTGATGGGTTAGATGATATGGAAGCAACTGAGGAATGGTTTGAGTTCTTCCATGAGAAAGGTTTAGAGCTTATAAAATTTTTACTCAAAAGGAAACAGAGGAAATTAAGGAACCTAGAATCCCAAATAGGAGAAATTAAACAAAAATTGGAATTAATGAAGGATTCTGTGGATTTAGAACCATACAACAAAAGGTTAAACAAAGATTTAGAGAAACTTGATCAAGAGATAAAATATAGAAAAACAAAAAAATATCAGAGAGATTTTAACGATTTTAAAAAGGAACAAGTTTTTAAATGGCAGAGTTCCCCGGTGGAGACAGAAACTGTATCCAATAATACCACTCCGGTTAAAGAACAAAAGGTGGATACGAATAGATCCCTTCCAATGCCGCCAAAAGCAGTTAGGAATAACAATGAGCAAAAGGCCAACCATTATGGACCATCATATCATACTCCCCATAATGGATGGAGGCAACAACCAAAAAATGGAGGGCCTCCGTATAAAAAACCCAAAGGAAAATATGGAGGGAATGGGTGGAGACCTCAGTGGAATTCACAGTGGAATAAACCTAATAACTATCAGAGACCTGAATATTATGGTCCACCTAGGCCTGAGTATTATCCGAACAAAATGTATAATTACTATCCAGAAAGATGCCCGAGATTTCATCCACAAGAAAGATGGTATCCACCTAACGGGGAAGAAAGAAGTCCGATAGAGGTGTATAATAGATATGAGGTACTTGGAAACGAATTCCCGCAGAGAGATTTTTTAGACGGGAACAGGAGCCCGGAGGGAGTAAGGTGGAAAAGCCCCCCAAGAGGAGGGGGTGCAGGGCAGGGTGGAAACAGCAAAAGAAAAAGAGAACAGTAGGAGAAGGGGTGTTCAATATAAGTGGATGTGATCTGACTAAAGAGGAGCTGATGGCTCTAGATAAGGGCTTAAAATATGCACCACCCAAAGCAGCCAATAAGTTTGACATATATGTGGATACCCAAAAATTTGTTCGGAAATTGAACATCAAAAAATATTTTTTAGGGCTACCAGGGGCCAGAAGCAATATAGCTAGTGGTTTTAGTAGCGATATTTTGCACAGTCATTTAAGAAACAAGTCACTTTTTAATCCGCAGGTATCTAACAATCACTATATAGAGGTTTTTAAACGCATGGTCAATCACGATTTGGAGAAATTGACAATTCCAAAAGTGACAACTAACATTGGTATTCAAACAGGAATCAATAGACTCTCCAAAAGAGATAATATTATAATAAGACCAGCTGACAAAGGGGGTGGTATCGTAATTCTGTCAAAAGAATATTATTTGCAAGATTTAAATAAACAATTATCAGATACCACCACATATAAAGTCATCTCTAGAGATCCGACACTTTCTTATAAAAAAGATTTAGCTAAGCTTGTACAAGAAGGAGAGAAAAAGGATTTTCTGAATAAAAAGGAAGCCAAATATTTGATACCAGAGGTTTGTAGAATACCCATAATTTATACAATACCTAAAATACATAAGAATTTGAGGGAACCTCCAGGTAGACCGATTGTGAATGGGATACAATAGGTCCTGGCCAGATTAGGCCAATACGTAGATTTTTATCTACAACCAGTAGTTCAAAAGACGAAAGCTTATTTACGAGATACTAAGCATCTAATTCAACTACTGGATAAAATGGAGCTGAGCTCGGAAATTTTGTTGGCAAGTGCTGATGTGACTTCTATGTACACAATTATTGATCATGATGGAGCAGTGGAGGCAGTTACATGGGGGCTTAGAGAATATACCAGTATTGGGTGGCCTCAAAGGAAGTACATATTGAAGTGTTTGGAATTTGGCCTCCAACACAATTATTTTTGGCATGATAAGACTTTTTTCCAACAAGTGAAAGGAGTCGAGATGGGGGCTAAATTCGCTCCCAGTGTGGCCAATTTATATATGGCCCACTGGGAGGAAGAGGCAATTTACAAACAGACCCCTGAGGAACTTTTGCTATACTCCAGATATATTGATGATGTGATCATCATATGGAAAGGCAGTAGTGAGACACTATTGGGATTCCTGAATAGAATGAATTCTAATAATAGGAATATACATTTTTCTTGGACATACGATAGTTATGAAGTTAATTTTTTAGATCTTAACATTAGAAATGAAGGAGGTAAAATCATCACAAAAACGTATTTCAGAGAGGTAGATAGGAATGGCTATATACCAATAGACAGCTGTCATTTCCCCCCATGGCTATATAATATCCCAAAGGGCCAACTGGTGAGATTGAAAAGGAACTGCTCAAGTCAAGAAGAATATATTAAACAAGCAGAAATGATTGGAAATAAATTTATAGATAAAGGATACCCACAGCAAGCACTCGAAAAGAGTATTAATGAGGTCGGAAAAGTAGAGAGAGAGTCATTGATAGTGGATAAAAAGAAAGGTGATAATTTTGATAGTGAAATGGCCATAGCGTTGGACTTTAATGTCCATTATAAGAAAATAGAAAAAATCTTTATTAAATATTGGCCAATCTTAAAATCGGATCCCTTGCTGAATCCAGTGTTAGGAAATGGTCCTAAATTTGTTTATAGGAAAGCACCAACATTAAAAATGAAGCTGGTAAAAAGTGTGCTGGACCCACCTGATGGAAAGAAGAAAGTTACGTTTCTTGACCAATCCGGTTTTTTCCCATGCAAACAATGTTATGCATGTAGGGAAACGAAAGGGAAAAATAGTAAACGGAAAATTTTTAAATGTAATATTGATGGCACTGAATTTAAGATTAAGAATTTCATTTCGTGCCGTACAGAAGGTGTTGTTTATGGTCTAGAATGTGATTGCGGCTTGCAGTATATAGGAAGGACGAAGAGACCACTCTGGAAACGTATCAGGGAACATGTCCAAAATATAAAAAATGGTTTCCCGAAACATAGTGTGTCCAAACACTTCCTGAAACAACATAGTAAAGATCCATCAGGCTTAAAATTTTGGGGGATTCAGAAATATACAAAACACTGGAGAGGTGGTAGTAAGGTTAAATCTTTAAGCCAAGCTGAATCCGGATGGATTTATACTATGCGTACGCAGGCACCTTATGGATTAAATGTGGAATTTGATTTAAATTGTTTTATTAGTGACTTTTAATTTGGTTTTTAGACTGTGCATTTATAAAAAATTGTTTTAATATATTCCTGTTATACTGTAGAGATTGATTCATGATATATGTTACAGGATTTTTGTAAACTCGGATCATGGGTTTATTCACATGATTTATTACAAATAATTTGGTTATGGGATTTTACTTTTCCATTTTAGGTATATGGTCTGACATGGCGAGGTGTTGTGCAATTCAATTAACCATTGATTTATTCGGATAATATATGGGATTTATTTAAATAAAAATTTTTTAGATTTTTTAGGGATAATATAGAGTAGTTGTTTAGGGTCCGGTGTAATATATATATATATAATTTTTTAATTTTTTAACATTTGTATTTTTATTAATTAATAATTAAATTGTACGGTTTATTTTTTATGGGTATATATGTATGTTATATGTATATATAGATATATACAATTTTTAATATAAGATGGGTTGATTTTATCAGATTTGAGTATCTGTATATATACATTAATGTTGGGTCTTATTTACAATTATTTCCTCTGCCCCTTTAATAACACTAATGAGAAAGATATATAAACAATAAAGTGGGGTATCATGTGGGTTTTTAATATAATATTAATAAATAGTTTAATGTATTGTATTCGTTTTTTAAGAGGAGTATTACACAAGATCATGAATATTTCTATGATGGAAGTAGTGGTTCTTATTAATAGTGCAGATTGAGTAACTATGATAGGAATGTCTTCCTTGAATGAGGTTAGCTGTGCGGACTGTCCGCCGGGAGCCCGCCCTCTAATTGGGAATAGTGGGTTGACTATTCCCTATATAAATGCATCATGGCTCTGGGGGGCGGTTACCCTGATGAAGTCACGACGCACGTGACGCAACGTGTCGGAACGCCATTCCCAGTTCAAGGATACGTCACTTCCGGTCACGTGGGGACGCATGTCCGGACGTAGCGGCCATATTGGTTTCCCTCCCTGTATGTGAATACACCCATGATGTGAGGTGGAAAGCGCTGTATACAAGGATTACATGTGAGTGGAAACAGTATGTTATGCTAAGTGTTCTTAATAAACGGTATCATACTATGGGAAGCTCTGTTTGTGTCCTATATGACGTTTGAGAGGAGGTGGAGTGGAAGTCCTGAGGTCCCTTGCTGAGCTGCCTGGAGTAAAGGATTGCCTTTGAGGAGAGTCTTTGCCTTGTGGCCCTGTGTGGGTCGAGGTGGGGAGGTGAGCAGGCATTGCTGCCATTGGAGGATTCCTTTTTGAGCACTAGAAGTGAAGATCACAGAGTGTTTTCACATTATATGCATGGACTTTCTGAGTTTATTTTAGACACAGTGTTCATTTATTTATCACAGAATTAAGTAGATTTCTTTTTATTCTGATATATGGTTTTATCACAGAATTTATGTATTACGTATTTATTTGATGAAGAATCACAATTTATTTTGATCTATAGGTTTGTCACGATTTATCATGGATTGTCACATTTTTTATTTTATTATGAATTAGTATGATTATGATTATTGATTTTATATCACTGCTATTTGAGTATCTATTATGAATTTTTTATTTGTTATTTTCCATCACAGATTAATTATGAGGTATTAATGATTGGTTTATATATGAGGTATTCATGTATTTTAGTTTCTCACCAATAGACTTAGTTTATATTTTTTATCACCTTATGGTATTGACTATTTCAGGTTCAGTTGGTATTTATGATATGCATATAGGGAATTTTCTTAGGTAATTTTGGAGCGCTTCACTATTTAGTATGTGGAATGTATGAATGCTAGATCTTCCTGGCAGAAAGTTCCTGCCCAAAAAAAATGCAAGAATGATCCATATAGTATATGCTTTTATGTGTGTAAAAATTCTCATAATCTACTGTACAAGGGGGAGGTGTGATTTATGTACATATAATATTAACCAGTAATGCAAATTTTTGCATTCTTCTTTTTTTGCTGATCTAAATGCGGCGCAAATTTACTGTTAACGAGCCCAGTGAAAGGAATGGGTGGCATTCAGTTCAATAAAAAATAAAACCCGGCCGAAGGCCTAAAAATGCATGCAAGAGCCCCTTAGCGTACTCATGTTCAATCCTGCGGAGCTGTTTTTAAAACCTCCTTTTAATTAGATGTGTGCTGAAACTTCCATTGGCACCATGTCTTTCTCCTAGAATCCTTAGAGACAATATCAGATATTCTATTTTTATTAATTCATTTACTGTTATCAGCTGCTGCCCTGCTGTAGGAGGGGAGGAATATTCCCATTTTGCTGAAATACATGACCTCACCGCATTTATCAAATGGATTACTAATGAGCATTGGTATTTTCTCTCGAATAGAGGACAAAAATGCAAAAGGCAAGCTGCTGGATTATTTGCTAAATGTATGCCAGTAAGGTCTTGAATTAGTTTACAAACCTCAAGCTACAAGGCCTGATTAGCGGGCACATCCAAAATATATGCAGGATTGTTCCTTCAATTTCCCCACATCTTCAGCAAATTGGATTTATTTCTGGATACATAATCTTATATCCAGATGCTTGAAATTTAGAGGCAATTGAGAATTTGTGTGCAAAGTATACTGTATGTGCACGTTGTTCATATGTGATTTGCTAACTCTGGTCTTGGTCCCACTTCTTCATAGGAACAATGTGGAAAAAAGTTCTTGGCCCTTTTTCACAATTATACCAAGCCACACAGTGCCACAGCACGGTGAATTTTAGTGCATGTGAAAACGTGCACGTCAGCAGATGCATGAGTGTGTCATTAACAAGTAATGGCACTGCTGTGTATCTGCTAAACGGCAGCACATTTCCTAACTTGCATTTGTGGTCAGTGTCAAATCCTTCCTTACAATGGTGGTCCTTGTAGAAGCCCCCCTTAAATTGTTGGTGTTTGTAAATTCCCCTTACATTGATGGCCAGTGTAGAAATGTATTTGTTGTTGGTGTAAAATATTCCATTACATTGGTTGTCAGTGTAAATAATTTATTACATTGGAGGTCAGTGCAAATTTCCTATTACATTGGTGGTCAGGGTAAATTTCCCTTTACATTGGTGTAAGTGCAGAATTGCCTTTACACCGGTGGTTAGTGTAAATCCCTCTTGCAGCATTGCCACTCCCATGAGCACTATCACTCATCCCATTCCTCAGCATAGCTACTTATCCCCCCCACTCCACCACCACCAAACCTATCCCCCATGATCACTGCCATTGATCCCATAAACCCTCCAGCACTCCCACTGATCACATCCTCCCCAAGCACAGCCACTGATCCCAGGAGCCCTTGGAGTTTTCTGTCTATTGGAGGGTCCCCTCACCTTCTCAGTCCATGGTGTGCAGGCAGCAAAGAGGACATTTGTTGTAACCTTCAACAGCCAATCAGTGAGATGTAATGTCAGAGTCTGGAATCGAACCTGGGCCTTCTGCGGTGAGAGACAGTGCTTCTTCTCACTGAGCCACCTGGAATGCTGGACAGCTCCCTTGACAATTCTTTGGATGATCCTGCCTTTTCCCTATTTTGTCTTGAACCTTGAACTCCTTGCTCCTCCCATGAACTTCCTGTAAAAGCCATGTCTCAGCACTTCCTGGTTGCCAGATTATTGTGCCTTATCAGCCAATATCCTGCGTACTGTTCCTGCTGCCGTCTTAATCTACGTTACCGACCTTTGGCTTGCTACTGACTACGATTCTGCCTCATCCTATCTACTACCATTGGTGACCGACCCTTGGCTTGTGACTGACTCCGCTTCTGTTTGATCCCTAAACTGTTTGATCCGCTTCTGGTTTCCAGCCTACTCATTCCCTGGTGGGGTGATCCTGAGATCTGCGACCTGGCATTCACATGCAGCAAAATCCATCTCCACCATTAGGAGCTCTGGGGAAGACCGGTGGATGCTTAGACCCCGCACCTCAGGTGAGCCTGCATCATTCCCAGGGTGGGCCGCTGGTCTACCAATCCTGCTGGTTTCAGGTAAGCCTTACAACTGCTGTAGCAACTGGTCTCTGACCCTGGCCCAGACCGTGACTCGTAATTAAGTGCTGTGACCTCTAGCAACCAATCTAAGCTGTAATGATGTGCTGTAACCTCTAGTAATCAATAAGTGGTAATGATACACAGTAACCTCTAGCAACCAATCAGTGAGCAGTACTGATTTGCAGTAACCTCTAGCAACCAATCAGTGAGTGGTAATGATGTGCCGTAATCTCTAGCAACCAATCAGTGAGTGTCAATGTGCAGTAACCTCTAGCAACCAATCAGTGACCAGTAAAGATGTGCAGTAACCTGTAGCTATCAATCAGTGAGCAGCAAGGATGTGCAGTAGCCTCTGGCAACCAAGCAGAAATCATGTGCTACAACCTCTAGCAACTAATAATGTGTGCTGTAACCTCTAGCAACCAGTCACCTGAGTGGTAATGATTCACTGTAACCACCAGCAACCAATCACAATCGCTGCCTGATCTGCTGCAGTAAATTGATTTTGGATCTAGCTGCTATTAATTGTATGTCTCTGAGCAGGTAGGTGGAGAGGTAAATTGCATGGGTGGGGGCCCAAGAAAATGTTTGCCCAGGGTCCAATCAATAATAAAGATGGCCCTAAGGCATTAATACATCTGACATGTTGTTTCTAAGGCCGATATGAATGAGCGTTCTTCTCAAAAAGCTCCAATTCATTCTGTCAAAAGCCTTCTCTGCATCTGTTGAAAGAAGCAGTAGTGGGGGCGGGTGGGGACTTGGCATTGGTCAGATGAATTAGGTTCAGTGCCCTATAGGTGTTATCCTAGGACTCTCTATAAAGCATAAACCCAACTTGGTCATAATGTATCATATGATATAAGTGCAGAAGAAGATGTGTAGGTAAGATTTTAGCAAAAGGTTTTACATCAGTATTTTAAAGAAAAAATCTGGTACAGAGAGACTGGTCTTTGTCGTCTTTTGCTACTACAGTTATGTGGGGACGTCCTGTACCCTTGGGCAGGGATATCCTTGTAAAAGAGTTGTAGGCCCTTAGAAACCATGTCATTAAGCTCTGCTGAAAGTTTTTATAGTAATAAAGAGAGAAGTAGTCTGGCCCATGAGCTTTTCCTGTTGGCATGCCTTTGATAGTTTTTCTGCAGCTAAAGGTTCCTCCATGGAATCCTTTGCCTAAGGTGTTAATTTGGGCAACCCTTTGTAAGGTATTGATCTAAAGGATCCTCCCTTGAACAACATTGTGATTCTGGTAAACTGTAGAATTCTCTGAAACAATCTGCTATGTCATCTGGTTTTGTATATTTAGAGCCTTGCACAGTAGTGATTTGAGGTATGGGTCATGGTATTACTAATTGGATCTTGCTACCCAATTTATTGCCAAACTCATAGAGCCAATGCCAAGAAAACACGATTTTAACTTTTTTTTTAAACCTACTCTTTTACTCACCTAAATCTGTCTTTACATGACGACCTGGTCCTGATTTATATTTTTGTGTAGCATCCTCCTAGTTAGTGCAAATTGATAGGAAAATAAGTTTAGCTCTTCTGTAATCAGTGGAGCAGGGCTTGACTGTTCTAGCCTGCTCAATATCTCACAGGCTGCTGATCTGATTATTTCTCCCTGTATTCTAGAGGATTTTAGAATTGCATTGGGAAGAAGAACGGAGTGGGCAGTCTGAATGTTTATTGAACTCCAGCCAATCCTTGGGGAGGTGTGCCCAGTAGGTGGGGAGAGCTCATAAATAGTATGGGGTCTGAGGCAGGAACAGCAGAGTTCATGGGTCCTGTCCTACTGGAGGAGACTCCTGCAGAGGCTCTGCCCCTGGGACAGTATTCCTGAAGGTGCCATCTAGAAGACATTGAGGTCCCAGCTGAAGCTTTAGCTGTGGAGCCTATTCACAAAAAGCTTAGTCCCAGAGTTCATTTGGGTCTGGAGAAGCTCACTGGAGAGTACCAGGAAGAAGATGGAGGAAAGTTGTCTAGCTGTCCTGTGGGGATGTGAGTTCATGTCTTCCTCACTGGAGAGTGCCCGGTACATATCGGAAGGAGGCAACCACTGATTCTGTGACCGTGTGAGTAAATAACCCTGGTTTTGAATGACCGTATGCAGCTCTGGTCTTTTGGGAAAAATCCTAATCACCTATCTGCATTAGAGATGCTGTGGGACATTTTTGTGCAGCTCTCAGAGAAGAATCCACAAAGTGTGCAGTTCATCAGCTTTGGGGTATCCTATGCTCCCTTCAACCCATCCAAGTTCATTGTTCAATTAAAAATCCTTAGTTACACCCCTAGACTGTTCTCTTGAGCTAGTGGAAGGGTGAAGAAAATGCTGTGTACCTATCTGTGTGTGCTTTTACATGGGGAAAAAAAGTATCCGTTCACCAGCGGCTCCTTAAGGGGTGAGCTACACAGGAGGAGAGCCCTTCTTCAGGTGCTCACAATTACAGCCTGCATGATGTGGATACTTCCTATTGACTGTCCAATGCAAGGGTACACTCAGAATCCAGAAGAGGAGTGTCAATGGTGATGTCAGCAGAAGGGGACTGTCCAGCATGGACACATCTGCAGAGCTGGATTACTGGTCCCGGTGTAGCATGAAAACCTGCCTCCTATGAAGATCTACCCCCCTCGACGTATCTGCGCATGTGCCGGTTTCAGGCATTAGCAGAGGATCGGCGATCTCATCCTCTCACAGTGTTAACCCGTTTTATGCCGGATGCAAGGTATATGAACCGCTGAATCCCATCCCTCGGATCACTGGGGCTGACGATCCTCCTCCCGCAAGATGTATTCTTGCTGTCACTCTGGTAACCCCTTGTATGCTGGATTCAACCGACACCAACTGCAAGATGTCTACAAGCTGCAGGGGGTTGTGACATGGCGAGAACAGTCACCTGTGGGGGGATCAGTGACATGGGGGGGCCATAACGTGTTGGTGGTTCAGTTACATTTGGGGGGGCCAGTCACATGGGGGTGGGGATTTGCGTCAAGGGTGGCAGATTATCCCTGGGGACTGAGCTTGCTGGTACGGGTGGGGGGTTGCTTGCGTCAAGGGGGGGCAGATCTGCACGGGGACTGAGCTTGCTGCCATGGGGGTGGGATGGGGTTGCGTCAAAGGGGGGCAGATCTGCACGGGGACTGAGCTTGCTGCTATGGGGGGGGAGTGTTGTGTCAAGGGGGGACTGATCTTCACGGGGGACTGAGCTTGCTGCTATGGGGGGGGGGTTGTGTCAAGGGGGGGCAGATCTTCACTGGGGACTGAGCTTGCTGCTCGGGGGGGGGTTTGCTTGCGTCAAGGGGGGCAGATCTTCACAGTGTACTGAGCTTGCTGCTATAGGGGGGGGTGCGTCAAGGGGGGGGGAAGATCTTCACAGTGGACTGAGCTTGCTGCTATGGGGGGGAGGTTGCGTCAAGGGGGGGCAGATCTTCACGGGGGACTGAGCTTGCTACTGGGGGGGGGTGTCAAGGGGGCAGATCTGCACGGGGGACTGTGCTTGCTGCCATGGGGGGGAGGTTGTGTCAAGGGGGGGGCAGATCTTCACTGGGGACTGAGCTTGCTGCTACGGAGGGGAGGGGGGGTTGCTTGCGTCCAGTGGGGCAGATCTTCACGGGGCACTTAAGCTTGCTGCTACGGGGGGTGGGGTTGTGTCAAGGGGGAGCAGATCTGCACAGGGGACTGATCTTGCTGGTGGGTAATGACAAGGGGGGCCGATCTTCACGGGGGACTGATCTTGCTGGTGGGTAATGACAAGGGGGGCAGATCTTCACGGGGGACTGATCTTTCTGGGTTGTAATGACAAGGGGGGCAGATCTTCACAGGGGACTGATCTTGCTGGTGGGTAATGACAAGGGGGGCCGATCTACACGGGGGACTGATCTTGCTGGTGGGTAATGACAAGGGGGGTAGATCTTCACGGCGCACTGATCTTGCTGGGGGGTAACGACAAGGGGGGCAGATCTTCACGGGGGACTGATCTTGCTGGGTTGTAATGACAAGGGGGGCAGATCTTCACGGGGGACTGATCTTGCTGGGTTGTAATGACAAGGGGGGCAGATCTTCACGGGGGACTGATCTTGCTGGGTTGTAATGACAAGGGGGGCAGATCTTCACGGGGGACTGATCTTGCTGGTGGGTAATGACAAGGGGGGTAGATCTTCACGGCGCACTGATCTTGCTGGGGGTAACGACAAGGGGGGCAGATCTTCACGGGGGACTGATCTTGCTGGTGGGTAATGACAAGGGGGGCAGATCTTCACGGCGCACTGATTTTGCTGAGGGGTAATGACAAGGGGGGCTGATCTTCACGGGGGGACTGATCTTGCTGGTGGGTAATGACAAGGGGGGCAGATCTTCACGGCGCACTGATCTTGCTGGGGTGTATGGACAAGGGGGGCAGATCTTCACGGCGCACTGATCTTGCTGGTGGGTAATGACAAGGGGGGCAGATCTACATGGGGGACTGATCTTGCTGGTGGGTAATGACAAGGGGGGTAGATCTTCACGGCGCACTGATCTTGCTGGGGGGTAACGACAAGGGGGGCAGATCTTCACGGGGGACTGATCTTGCTGGTGGGTAATGACAAGGGGGGCAGATCTTCACGGGGGACTGATCTTGCTGGGTTGTAATGACAAGGGGGGCAGATCTTCACGGGGGACTGATCTTGCTGGGTTGTAATGACAAGGGGGGCTGATCTTCACGGGGGACTGATCTTGCTGGTGGGTAATGACAAGGGGGGCAGATCTTCACGGCGCACTGATTTTTCTGAGGGGTAATGACAAGGGGGGCAGATCTTCACGGCGCACTGATCTTGCTGGTGGGTAATGACAAGGGGGGCAGATCTACATGGGGGACTGATCTTGCTGGGGGTAACGACAAGGGGGGCAGATCTTCACGGTGGACTGATCTTGCTGGGTTGTAATGACAAGGGGGGCAGATCTTCACAGGGGACTGATCTTGCTGGTGGGTAATGACAAGGGGGGTAGATCTTCACGGCGCACTGATCTTGCTGGTGGGTAACGACAAGGGGGGCAGATCTTCACGGGGGACTGATCTTGCTGGTGGGTAATGACAAGGGGGGCAGATCTACACGGGGGACTGATCTTGCTGGGGGGTAACGACAAGGGGGGCAGATCTTCACGGTGGACTGATCTTACTGGGTTGTAATGACATGGGGGGCAGATCTTCACAGGGGACTGATCTTGCTGGTGGGTAATGACAAGGGGGGCTCATCTTCACGGGGGACTGATTTTGCTGGGGGGTAATGACAAGGGGGGCAGATCTTCACGGCGCACTGATTTTGCTGAGGGGTAATGACAAGGGGGGCTGATCTTCACGGGGGGACTGATCTTGCTGGTGGGTAATGACAAGGGGGCAGATCTTCACGGCGCACTGATCTTGCTGGGGTGTATGGACAAGGGGGGCAGATCTTCACGGCACACTGATCTTGCTGGTGGGTAATGACAAGGGGGGCAGATCTACACGGGGGACTGATCTTGCTGGGTTGTAATGACAAGGGGGGCAGATCTTCATGGCGCACTGATCTTGCTGGGTTGTAATGACAAGGGGGGCAGATCTTCACGGCGCACTGATCTTGCTGGTGGGTAATGACAAGGGGGGCAGATCTACACGGGGGACTGATCTTGCTGGGTTGTAATGACAAGGGGGGCAGATCTTCACGGTGGACTGATCTTGCTGGGTTGTAATGACAAGGGGGGCAGATCCCTGGTAGCACGCAGCAACGCAATCCAGTGCACGCTGTGTCCTCCGCACACAGTGAAACAACAATCGTTGGATGGGACCTCTGTACGAGGTCACGATCATGTGATCACTGATTGTCAATTCAGTGATCCCATGCAAAGTAGTAATAAAGATGTCACTTGTGACATCATTGCTTAATACTTGTGAAATCTGTGAATGACCACAGCTTGTCACATGGTACAATGCTATTCACAGCAGCCTTGTACCATGTGAAAAGCTGTGATCAATCACAGCTCACTCAGTACTTATCAATAACTGCAAGAATGCAGACAGAAAGAAAAATGATTGCTTTAACATCCTATATGGGTGTAAAAGCAATCATTGTTAACCAAAATAGAAAAAAATTATCACCCCCCCACAAGTAGTACAGTGTCACCATGGTGACACTCTACTGCTACGGTGACAGTATGTTTCAAAAAAATTAAAAATTAAGAATTTAAAAACAAATTAAAATTTTTAAAAATATATTTTAAAAATTTTAATTTTTGGTTGTAAACTAATTTTAATTTATTTTTGACTAAAAAGATGAAGAAATAAATTTTTGCTAAGAAAAATGATAAAATAATATTTAATTGCTAAAAGATATAATTAAAAAAATGTATTTCCAAAATTTTGTTACTTCATTAACATAGGCCAAAAAAAAAAAAAAGGTGAATAAATACAAGCAAAATAAAGCTTTAGCTGTCTCAAAAAAATGGTAAACAATTCATATGTGTACAGTGTTGCATGACCGTGCAACTGTCATTCAAAGTGTGCTAACGATGAAAGCTGAAAATTGACCTGGACAGGAATGGTGTAAAAGTGTCCGTAAAGAAAGTGGTGAGTGTGGCCTAAAGGCCATAGACTATTAGAGGGATTAACTTGAAACAATAATAATAGAGCAATTATTAGAGGCCCTGTCTCAGTGAGCAGTACACATGAAGACCGCAGACATTCATAGCGAGTACATAGAAACTCAGAACTAATAAGAGAGGGACCTTGATTTCTAGGACTGACCAATGGGCTGTCAGAAGGTCAGTGACTAGGATACGGTCTGTGTGAAGGCCACACAATAACGGGCTGTCTGAAGATTGCAGACTGTGAGAGGGTGTGCCTAAAGGATCATGAATAAGTGAGTAGGTCCATGGAGAACCAGGATTAGGATAGTGGATGCATAAAGGTCATGGACTAGGAGAGTGTGTTTACCTAAACACAATGGAAATTAAGAGATGGTGTGTCTAAAGAACACAGACTGTGATATTGAAACCGTGAAGGAACATGACTAGGTGAGAGATTTTCTTGAGGCCCAGGACTAACTGCCAAGAGGCAGTATAATAGAAGAGTGTGCAGGCCCTTCTTGAATCTGTGAAAAAGATTTTTTGAAGCCTTGTGCACATAGTGATATTTGATTACATGACCCATGTGCTGGCTGTGTTTACACACATGTTGATTAAGAATTCCATGTTACATTACAATGAGGAAATCCTTTAAAAGACAAGTGTGATGCGGTGGCTACATCAGACAAAGCTGAAGATTACAATGTGACATCCATGCAAGTGCACAGCTTTGCATGCATAGAAGATTAGACTGTGGCCATGATTTCACTAGAACAGAAATATGTCAACTTTCCCTGTGTCAATGACAATATTTGATATTAGCATTATTTTTGGCATGGGAAGGGGGGAGGTGTTAGGTATAGGACCTAAATGACACATGGATATAATAATTGACTTTATGCATGGGTGTATTTACCACAAAGCATTTGCCTAAGGTGGTATTTTTCCGAGGGGCAGCGCCGCCCTACGAAAGTGCTAATGTTACTTTGCTTCACCCACTACACATCAACTGAAATTTCATATCAGGAGGTCAATGCAGGAGCATATTTACCACAAGGCAAACAAGGCATTTGAACAGGGAAGCATGTTTCAGGGTGGCTTATGAAATTTTTATGGTGGCAGCGCCTCCACCCAAAAGAAGGGATGGAAGAAGGGACACACACATAGCATGGGGAAAAGGTGGAAGAGAGGCTGCTTGATGGTGTATGCAGAGTATGACTCTTGTTCCCAGTGATGTCCTGAGCTGTGAAGGTGAGGGTCTTCTCTGTTGCAAGGGTGGTGGGTGGTGTTGCCAGTGTATGGGGGGTGGTGGCAGTGGAGGGCTCTTTCGGGTAGGGGTAGGGGCTGTGGTGTTGTTATTCAATGTCAGGCTCTCTTTGTGGTTGAAGGGGGGGTGTTGGTCAGTGTCTCTCCGGTTGTGGGGGGTGGGGTGGGGGTTTGAGCAATGTTTGGTTGACCAGGGCAGCCTGCATCCTAAATGCATCACTGACTATATGACATAACACAGGACATGTCAGTGAGGGGATAAAGAATTTCACAGGATAACAGATAGCACATAGAATTGATGATCTTGTTTGACAACATCAAAGGGTAAGCACAACTTTCGAAACATGTTACATGTTTAAATAACAATGGGGTAAGTGAGCGCAAAAGTAATAAAAAAGGCACAATACAGCAGCTAGCATACAAGGTAAATCTCAACACCTTACAACTTAAAATCACATGCAAACAAGGTATGCAGCGCTAAACAAAGATTAAATATAGAGAACTAAATTCCCAGTAGTTCCGTATGAATAAAGTTATAATGCTGGTAGCCAGTTCAGGTTCCAAATGTGATAGTTGAACCAAACCCGTTAGAGAAAATGTTCATAACATCAACGCATCAATATGCAATCCTGAAGAAACCAACAAAATTATGCGCTTACCACAAGGGCATACAAACAAGGCGTTGTATGCATATACTCTGGTGTGTCGTCAATGGGCAGAGGAACCTGGTTCACATTGCAGACAGCATCCGGTCATTAGGAGGAGATATCAGCACACACTCTGGGATCCCATCCAGCTCATTAGATAGGTCCAACGGCGTCCAGCCTCCCAGCATATACTTCTCCTATGGTGGTCCACCTTTCATGACTCGCAAATGAATGAGTCATAAAGCAAAAACGATATGATGGTGAAGTATGTCTTTATTAGAAATTTCCCAAAAGTAGGTATAAAACTCACATGAGCAAATAGCCAGGTCAGATGTCAACCTCCCTGGTAATCTAGGGCTCCCTGGTGTATAATGGCGTCAGCTGGGCGAGTCCCCTAACATGTTTCGAGCTATCCACGCTCGTTATCAAAGGGGCCTTTGATAACGAGCGTGGATAGCTCGAAACATGTTAGGGGACTCGCCCAGCTGACGCCATTATACACCAGGGAGCCCTAGATTACCAGGGAGGTTGACATCTGACCTGGCTATTTGCTCATGTGAGTTTTATACCTACTTTTGGGAAATTTCTAATAAAGACATACTTCACCATCATATCGTTTTTGCTTTATGACTCATTCATTTGCGAGTCATGAAAGGTGGACCACCATAGGAGAAGTATATGCTGGGAGGCTGGACGCCGTTGGACCTATCTAATGAGCTGGATGGGATCCCAGAGTGTGTGCTGATATCTCCTCCTAATGACCGGATGCTGTCTGCAATGTGAACCAGGTTCCTCTGCCCATTGACGACACACCAGAGTATATGCATACAACGCCTTGTTTGTATGCCCTTGTGGTAAGCGCATAATTTTGTTGGTTTCTTCAGGATTGCATATTGATGCCTTGATGTTATGAACATTTTCTCTAACGGGTTTGGTTCAACTATCACATTTGGAACCTGAACTGGCTACCAGCATTATAACTTTATTCATACGGAACTACTGGGAATTTAGTTCTCTATATTTAATCTTTGTTTAGTGCTGCATACCTTGTTTGCATGTGATTTTATGTTACATGTTTAAATGTTGCATAAAAATTCATTCAATTTTAATTGAAAGATAATGACAACAGTCAGCACGCAAGATCACAACTACACCAGTTATACGATGACACTGTACTACACTGGTGACATTTATTAATCCAAATAAAAAAAAAATTATATGCTTCTTCCACATTCACTTGTAACCACTTGCCTAACGGGCACTTATACCCCCTTCTTTACTAGGCAAATTTTCAGCTTTCAGCGCTGTTGCACTTTGAATGCCAATTGTGTGGTCATGCAAGATTGTACCCATATGAAATTATCATCTTTTTTTCACAAATAGAGCTTTCTTTGGGTGGTATTTAATCACCCTAGGGCGCTTTACTTTTTGCAATTTACCAAAAAAAGTGCAAACAATTAAAAAAAATAAATAAATAAAAGTTTCTATTATCCAATTTTTAAAAAAGGTAATTTTTTAACCGTCACTGATGTACGTTGATGAGGCAGCACTGATAGGCGGCACTGATAGGCAACACTAATGAGGTGGCAAGGATAGGCAGCACTAATGAGGTGTCATGGATAGGCGGCATTGATGATGGGTACTGATAGACAGCACTGATAGGTGGCACTGATTAGCATCACTGCTGGGCGCTGACTGGCACAACCGCTGAGAACTGACTGGATGCACTGGTGGGCACAGGCTGGGTGGCACTGGTGGGCACAGGTAGGTGGCACTTCTGGGCACAGGTGTGTGGGACTGCTGGGTGGCAAAGGTGGGTACACTGCTGGGCACAGGTGGCTGACACAGGAGGGTGTACTGCTGGGCACAGGTGGGTACAGTGCTCGGCACAGTTGGGTGCAGTGCTGGGCATAAGTGGGCGGGACTGGTGGGTGGCACTGCTGGGCACCGATCATCACTGGCCTAATGATCAGTGTCGATCCCTGCTCTGACAACTGCCGCTTCTCGGCAGTACTTTCCTGGCGCTCTGACAATGTGAGGAAAGTGCAGCCGAGAAACGGCAATCGCATTTCATTGGACATGGCTGATCACGTGCTTAAAGCCCGGCATGATTGGCCTTTTAACACATTACGTGATCAGCTGTGTACGTAATGTGTTAAAAGGTTGCGTGGACCAGGGGGCGCACAGGAGGGCATGTTCTTGGAGGACGTCATAACGTCCACCCAGAACTGGCCGGCCGCAGTGTAGATTCGACTATCTGCGGTTGGCAATTAGTTAATCCAAACATTTTTCACCCCCACAAAAAAAAAAAACTTGGACACTCTAATTTCCATACAGATATCATTTGGGCTAATTTGTAATGTCCAGGCATTTTAGGGCCTCAAGAAAATATAAAAGAAGACAAGAGTTCATCATGACTGAAGAATGATCAGATATATTGTATATAATATAGTTTATAGACTGTATTTTGCCCCCTAACCAATTAATATAACATGAAAATGTAATTTTTTTGGTAAGACGTAGGATGATCCATTATTGCCTACATTAATCTAAAGAAATATGATTTTATTGGAGTAGAAAAGTATATTATAATTTTACATATTTCAAGTCTTTTCAAAAGCTCTTTGAAAGTTTAATTTTATTTTGAAACTAAGAAAAAAAACTATACTTAACAACTTCCTATGGAAACACACAAGCAGGTGCATTAGCAAGATGATGCTCCATGTGTCCATTCACACACAGGGCACGGCTTGGCCACGCCACCTCTTACTTCATTACATGACTGCCTGTGATTTAGAGCAGTGGGAGCCAATGACAAGGTAGAGAAAAGGGACAGCCAAGGCTGTTGTGGCCATTCATTGATATCAATGGGGATCAATTACATATTGGGGGGGGGGGGGTTTGGGGCTGGGGGTACTGCTGCACACATGTTTTTGTAATGCATGCATACAATGCATGAAGCTGAAAGAACTTGAGCCTTTAAAATCAATTTATCATGGAAAAAAAAACAGTGGTGATGACAATAAAGGCTGTCGTCATGGAGGTAAAACCTTGCAGACAACAAGTGGTTAAGCACAACATAAATCTACATATGAGCCATAACAATTTAGATAAATAAATTACATGACAAGATAGTAGGATAAAAAAGGCCATTGCGCTTTTATTGGTGAAAAAAAATACATTTTATGTTCAAAAATGTTAGAAAATAGATTTTAAATCATAAAAAAAATATAAAAAATAAATTAATGTTCGAATACTGCTATAACAACAATAGTCCATTCATTTTTTCTTCTCACTGTTCACCAGGGGTATACTAACAACTCATGGGGCCCCTGTGTCCTTGGCCAAACTCAAAAAAGCCTTTGAAAAAGGTACCAGTGGCATCTCATGGGGCCCCCTACTGACCCCGGGCCCTGTGCCTGAGTTTAAAAATGGTCAGTCCACTCCTGCTATTGACCAGAGGAAGTAGGCTACAATATTGCAAGGTGAGACATTGATGTTTGATAAAAGATCAAGGAAATCAATTATCCAGAAGACACAGGAGCAGAATTATGTAAAGATGAGCTGGATACACAATTATCAGCCAAGTTTTCTATCAATAAGTACACGTCCAGTCACAGGTTGATGTGAACATTGAAGATCTGCAAGGGCACACCCAATAGCAAAAAGAATGCCGTGTACAGCTAACAAAGCCTGTACCTAAAACAGAAAAAAAGAGAACAGTTAGAAACCAACAAATAGAACAATGATATTTCACAGGATAACAGACATACATGAACAATTTAACATACAACAGCATGAAGACTAAACACACCGGCCATGACACGCAAGCATTACAAGAGCAAAACCACAACCAGCCTGACACCCCCCCCACAACTACCTACAAAGTTGATCCCAATCCAAAAGAACAAAAACAATAGAAGGACAACCTGACACATGTCACCTCAACCTGATTACAACACAAAATTAAACATTTCCTGCACCCCAAACAAAAACACAGACTCATAGCAAACATGACCAACACTCCACAACTGATAATGAAAAATTGGCACATTCAACTGACAACACAGACTGACTAACATTCAGACTGCAACTCAACCACACTGCCCTATCCATGTCATTGTAATGGTCTTCCACATGTCACTGACCCCCCAATGTCACTGTCCTCCCCATGTCAGGACCCACCATGTTACTGGTCCCCCACATGTCAATGTCCTCCTCATGTCAGGCCACACCATAGGTCACTGGCCTCCCCATGTCAGGCCCCACCATGTCACTGCCCCCACAAGTCACTGTCCTTCACATGTATTGCCCCCCCCATATCATTGCCACCCCCCATGTCATTGCCCCACTCCAATGTGACGTCTCCCCCTCCCATGTCACTGAACCCAGGGGCGTATTTTTTTCAAGGCAAAAAAGGCGTTTACCTAGGGTAGAACTTTTTAGGGGGTCGGTGCGGTGCTGCCCCTTCCAATGGAAGGGATACTAAGTACTGGAGCGGGCAGGGGGCTGCTGTGTCTTACCTGGTTCCGTGTCCCAGTCCCGTGATAACCCAGTCAAGAAAACGCTGCTCCTTTACTCACTCCGCCCGCTCTCTAACCCGATGTTCACGCTGCTCCTCGGCTTCGACTCCTCACCGGTGATTGGGCACCAGAACTGTAGCTCTGGAAAGGCACACAGGCGGACAATCACATGCAAGGAGCCAGAGCAGAGCGGACCCACAACATCGAGTGAGGGAGCAGCCAGAGTGAATGAAGGACAGCAGACTGCCCGGTAAGTGGGCCGTGCAGATGGTGCTGCTGCAGCAGCACCTAGGCTGGCGCAGGGGTCAGCATGTTAAGTGTCATTGGTGTCATTGGGAGGAATAGTGTCCCACCATTGGTGTCACTGACACCAAGGATGTGGCACTATTCCTCCCCCCACTGACACCAAGGATGGGGCACTATTCCTCCCCCCACTGACACCAAGGATGGGGCACTATTCCTCCCCCCACTGACACCAAGGATGGGGCACTATTCCTCCCCCCACTGACACCAAGGATGGGGCACTATTCCTCCCCCCACTGACACCAAGGATGGGGCACTATTCCTCCCCCCACTGACACCAAGGATGGGGCACTATTCCTCCCCCCACTGACACCAAGAATGGGGCACTATTCCTCCCACTGACACCAATGATGGTACACTATTCCTCCCCCCATTGACACCAATGATGGTACACTATTCCTCCCCCCACTGACACCAATGATGGGGCACTATTCCTCCCACTGACACCAATGATGGGGCACTATTCCTCCCACTGATACCAATGATGGGGCACTATTCCTCCCACTGATACCAATGATAGGGGCACTATTCCTCCCACTGATACCAATGATGGGGCACTATTCCTCCTACTGACAGCAATGATGGGGCACTATTCCTCCCACTGACAGCAATGATGGGGCACTATTCCTCCCACTGACACCAATGATGGGGCACTATTCCTCCTACTGACAGCAATGATGGGGCACTATTCCTCCCACTGACAGCAATGATGGGGCACTATTCCTCCCACTGACACCAATGATGGGGCACTATTCCTCCCACTGACACCAATGATGGGGCACTATTCCTCCCACTGACACCAATGATGGTACACTATTCCTCCCCCCACTGACACCAATGATGGTACACTATTCCTCCCCCCACTGACACCAATGATGGTACACTATTCCTCCCCCCACTGACACCAATGATGGGGCACTATTCCCCCCACTGACACCAATGATGGGGCACTATTCCTCCCACTGACACCAATGATGGGTCACTATTCCTCCCACTGACACCAATGATGGGTCACTATTCCTCCCACTGACACCAATGATGGGTCACTATTCCTCCCACTGACACCAATGATGGGTCACTATTCCTCCCACTGACACCAATGATGGGGCACTATTCCTCCCACTGACACCAATGATGGGGCACTATTCCTCCCACTGACAGTAATGATGGGACACCAAAACAAAATTAGTCAGGAAGGGGGTAGAAGTTAACAGTAGGCAAGGGGTTAATGGAATTAGGTATCCATTCGAGGTATGTTCTGATAATCATAGAGGCCATGAAATAATGTAATTCATGATACATCAGAATGTGAAATTGTAGCTACTGAAATATCGGGGTGAAAATTGTGACCCCTAAATTGCTGTCACACCACCTACCACACACAGACATCGACAACAAAACAACCACAAACAATTATTGACAGACTTCCAACCCTTCTGCCATAAACAGCACCCCTACCAAAGTAACACCATCAAGTGACAGAACTGCAACTGCACTGACATCTGTGTACCCATATGAATGCGTAGCGTGCAAAGGGTTAAATATCGCGTATTAAGTAAGGGCCCCCCCTCATATCACTGTCCTACCCATGTCACTGCATCCCCCCACATGTCACTATCCCCACATGTCATGGCCACCCTCCAATATCACTGCCCCCCCCCCCACATGTCACTGTCATCCCCATGTCATGCCCACCCCCAATGTCACTGTACTCCCCATGTCACTTCCCCACACCGGTGCAGTAGGATCAGTCCCCCGTGAAGATCTGCCCCCCTTGTCGTTACCCCCCAGCAAGATCAGTGCGCCGTGAAGATCTGCCCCCCTTGTCATTACCCACCAGCAAGATCAGTCCCCCGTGAAGATCTGCCCCCCTTGTCATTACCCACCAGCAAGATCAGTCCCCCGTGTAGATCAGCCCCCCTTGTCATTACCCACCAGCAAGATCAGTCCCCTGTGAAGATCTGCCCCCCTTGTCATTACAACCCAGCAAGATCAGTCCACCGTGAAGATCTGCCCCCCTTGTCATTACCCACCAGCAAGATCAGTCCCCCGTGAAAATCTGCCCCCCTTGTCCATAAACCCCAGCAAGCT
Source organism: Staurois parvus (assembly GCF_062004578.1). Lineage (NCBI taxonomy): Eukaryota > Metazoa > Chordata > Amphibia > Anura > Ranidae > Staurois > Staurois parvus. The sequence continues at coordinate 494,519 of NW_028318792.1, forward strand.
CAGTCCCCCATGCAGATCTGCCACCCCTGGACACAACCCCCCCCCCCCCCTTAGCAGCAAGCTCAGTCCACCGTGAAGATCTGCCCCCCCTTGACACAACCCCACCCCCCATAGCAGCAAGCTCAGTCCACCGTGAATATCTGCCCCCCCCTTGACGCAACCCCACCCCCCGTAGCAGCAAGCTTAAGTGCCCCGTGAAGATCTGCCCCACTGGACGCAAGCAACCCCCCCCCCCGTAGCAGCAAGCTCAGTCCTCAGTGAAGATCTGCCCCCCCTTGACACAACCCCCCCCCCCCATGGCAGCAAGCTCAGTCCCCCGTGAAGATCTGCCTCCCCTTGACGCAGCCCCAGCTCCCCGTAGCAGCAAGCTTAAGTGGCCCGTGAAGATCTGCCCCCCTTGACGCAAGCAACCCCCCCCCCCCATAGCAGCAAGCTCAGTCCCCGTGCAGATCTGCCCCCCCTTGATGCAACCCCCTCCCACCCCCATAGCAGCAAGCTCAGTCCCCGTGCAGATCTGCCCCCCCTTGACGCAACCCCCTCCCACCCCCATTGCAGCAAGCTCAGTCCCCGTGCAGATCTGCCCCCCCTTGACGCAACCCCCTCCCACCCGCATAGCAGCAAGCTCAGTCCCCGTGCAGATCTGCCCCCCCTTGACGCAACCCCCTCCCACTCCCATAGCAGCAAGCTCAGTCCCCGTGCAGATCTGCCCCCCCCTTGACGCAACCCCCTCCCACCCCCATAGCAGCAAGCTCAGTCCCCGTGCAGATCTGCCCCCCCTTGACGCAACCCCCTCCCACCCCCATAGCAGAAAGCTCAGTCCCCCGTGAAAATGTGCCCCCCATTGACGCAAGCAACCCCCCACCCGTACCAGCAAGCTCAGTCCCCGTGCAGATCTGCCCCCCCTTGACGCAACCCCCTCCCACCCCTATAGCAGAAAGCTCAGTCCCCTGTGAAAATGTGCCCCCCATTGACGCAAGCAACCCCCCACCCGTACCAGCAAGCTCAGTCCCCGTGCAGATCTGCCCCCCCTTGACGCAACCCCCTCCCACCCCCATAGCAGAAAGCTCAGTCCCCCGTGAAAATGTGCCCCCCATTGACGCAAGCAACCCCCCACCCGTACCAGCAAGCTCAGTCCCCGTGCAGATCTGCCCCCCCTTTCCACCCCCATAGCAGAAAGCTCAGTCCCCCGTGAAAATGTGCCCCCCATTGACGCAAGCAACCCCCCACCCGTACCAGCAAGCTCAGTCCCCGTGCAGATCTGCCCCCCCTTGACGCAACCCCCTCCCACCCCCATAGCAGCAAGCTCAGTCCCCGTGCAGATCTGCCCCCCCTTGACGCAACCCCCTCCCACCCCCATAGCAGAAAGCTCAGTCCCCGTGCAGATCTGCCCCCCCTTGACGCAACCCCCTCCCACCCCCATTGCAGCAAGCTCAGTCCCCGTGCAGATCTGCCCCCCCTTGACGCAACCCCCTCCCACCCCCATAGCAGAAAGCTCAGTCCCCCGTGAAAATGTGCCCCCCATTAACGCAAGCAACCCGCCACCCGTACCAGCAAGCTCAGTCCCCGTGCAGATCTGCCCCCCCTTGACGAAACCCCCTCCAACCCCCATAGCAGCAAGCTCAGTCCCCGTGCAGATCTGCCCCCCCTTGACGCAACCCCCTCCCACCCCCATAGCAGCGAGCTCAGTCCCCGTGCAGATCTGCCCCCCATTGACGCAAGCAACCCCCCACCTGTAGCAGCAAGCTCAGTCCCCAGTGATAATCTGCCACCCTTGACAGAAATCCCCCCCCATGTGACTGGCCCCCCAAATGTAACTGCACCACCAACACGTTACTGATGTCACTGATCCCCCCACAGGTGACTGTTCTCGCCATGTCACAACCCCCTGCAGCTTGTAGACATCTTGCAGTTGGTGTCGGTTGAATCCAGCATACAAGGGGTTACCAGAGTGACAGCAAGAATACATCTTGCGGGAGGAGGATCGTCAGCCCCAGTGATCCAAGGGATGGGATTCAGCGGTTCATATACCTTGCATCCGGCATAAAACGGGTTAACACTGTGAGAGGATGAGATCGCCGATCCTCTGCTAATGCCTGAAACCGGCACATGCGCAGATACGTCGAGGGGGGTAGATCTTCATAGGAGGCAGGTTTTCATGCTACACCAGCTCAGAACGTGAGTGCGCAGACTGGTGCAGTAATCTGTGCTCAGCTAAGGGCAGACAGCGGCAGCGTTAGACAGGAGAGGCTGTTCTGTGCCCTTTCCCTCACACACACACGATCGCTAGTTCAGACTGCACACAGTTTAATTACCTGCACCCTGCTTCCTTCCCAGCAGGAGGAGGGGGGGGGGGGTGGGTGTGTGTGTTAAATAGTTTGAGATTAGAGGTGGAGGGATTAGTGACTATTTGCACTGGGGAGGGATATTTGCTAGGAAGGGGGATATGTTTTAGGAGGGTAGTTTGGGGGGAGGGGGAAGGATATGTGCAAGGAGGAGGAATTAGGGGGGATATGTTTTAGGAGGGTAGTTTGGGAGAAGGATATGTGCAAGGAGGAGGGATTGGGGTGGGGATATGTACAAGGAAGAAGGATTAAGGGGGATATGTGCAAGGAGGAGGGATTGGGGGGGGGGATATGTGCAAGGAGGAGCGATTAGGGGGGATATGTGCAAGGAGGGATTAGGTAGGATATGTGCAAGGAAGAGGGATTAGGGGCAATATGTGCTAGGAGGGGGGATTGGGGGACTGTGTGCTGGGGGGGATATGTGCTTGAAGGGGGATTGAGCGGTATGGGCTATGAGGGGGGATTGGGGGGGGGGGATATGTGTTAGGAGGGGGAGGGGAATGATATGTGCTAGGAGGTGAAAAGAGGGGGGTATGTGCTAGGAAGGGGATTGGGGGGGGGATATGTGCTAGGAGGGGGGTTTGGGGGTGATATGTGCAAGGAGAGGGGATTGGGGGTGGGAGTTTTGGCTAAGAGGGGGATTGGGGAGGGCATTGTGCTAGGAGGTGGGGGAATTTGGGTTAATAGGAGAAGGTTGAGGAGGATTTGTGCTAGGAAGGGGAATTTGGGGGGTTTGGGTGGGGAGGGAGGATTTGTGCTGGAAAGAGTAATAGGATGGGATGCTAGGATGAGAAATGTGAGGAAAAGATGTGTGCTAGAGGGGGGAATTTTTTGGGTAGGGGAGATATTTGCAGGAGGAACTAGAGATTTGAGCTGGGAGGTGGGTGTCAGGAAAGGACTCACTGCTGGTGGTGCTGTGGCTCACCCGCTCTGCAGTACCAGGAATTACCAGCAGGTGCCTTTTAGCAGCCAGGATCTCACATCCTGCAATCAAGCCATCACCTGAGGCTGATTGCAGGAGGTGTACTTAAACAGGCCTGCAATCAGTGCCTTGGTGTTTGTTTCCCATGAGCCTGTGTTAACCTGTTTCCCGAAACCTGCGATCTACCTGCTTGACTCTGACAATGATTGAACTCTTCCTGCACTGACCCAGCTCTCACTATGACTATCTGCTTGCCTACTCCTCTGTACCTGATCCGCCCGATTGATCCTGACTAATCTACCTCTCCTGTGTATGACCCCGGCTATTAGAGATGAGCGAAGTATTCAAAAATTCGATTCGACTGATTCGGCGAATTCGTGGAAAAATTTCGATTCGAGTCGAATATATTCGCTGTGAATTTAACTTATAAAAGGGTGTTTCTAGGCTTCAGAGAGCCTTTATATTAGTGCAGAACACTGTACCTTTAATTTAAATGCCCTTGGAGTCTGCTGGGGAAGAGAAATAATACTGACAGTCAGTATGACATGCAGATGAGTGCCGTCGATCTTAGAATCACCGCACACTTCACTCATTTGGGCAGTCACGGGGCCAAAACCAGAGTGTGGAGCCACAGTGTGGCGGTGGAGGCAGCAGCAATGGGAGGCCATACAGCACCCTATGACAAAAATGGAAACCACCAGCAGTGTGAGGAGACCTGAAAGTGGCACATGGCAAAGTGTGGCAATGGAGACAGCAGCAATGGGAGGCCGTACAGGGACCCATGACACACTCTGGACCTGGCAGCAGCATGAGGAGGCGGTACAGGGGCCCATGACAGATTACGGGCCTGGCAGCAGCATGAGGAGTCGGTACGGGGGCCCATGGCAGATTAGGGGCCTGGCAGCAGCTATGGGAGGCCCGTAATCTGCCAGCACCCTATGACAAAAAATGGAACACACCAGCAGTGTGAGGAGACCTGAAAGTGGCACATGGCAGAGTGTGGCGATGGAAACAGCAGCAATGGGAGGCCGTACAGGGACCCATGAGAGACTCTGGACTTGGCAGCAGCATGAGGAGGCGGTATAGGGGCCCATGGCAGATTAGGGGCCTGGCAGCAGCTATGGGAGGCCCGTAATCTGCCAGCACCCTATGACAAAAAATGGAACACACCAGCAGTGTGAGGAGACCTGAAAGTGGCACATGTTTGGGGCATGATTCATGGCGGATTTAGTCAGTTGTGTCAGGAACTGGTGGTTTGAAATCCAGACTAATCCACGCCTGATTCATTTTCACAAACGTGAGTCTCTCCACACTTTGGGTGGATAGTCGTGTCCTCCGCGGAGTTACAATACCTCCTGCCGCACTAAACACGCGCTCCGATGCCACGCTACTGGCCGGGCATGACAGCCTTTCAAGGGAAAATTCAGCTAGTTGGGGCCAAAGGTCAAGTTTCGTTGCCCAGTAGTCAAGGGGATTTTCTACCTCGGTTGGCAGGGTGCTGTCCAAGTAGGCCTAAGCCTGTTGTTTGAGGTCCTGCTCCAGGTCCACCTGATGCTGCTGCTGCTGCGGCTGGTTAGTAGTTTCCTCACTGCGCTGGTGAAGAAAGCTACTCATCATCGACTGCAGACTGAGGCAGCTGCTGCTGGTGGAGCTGCCACTGCTCCTACCACCCCACCCCTCCCCTGCTGCCATGGCAGCGGAATGCGAGCGCACAGGGCCCACAGTGTCTGAGGATGGACGTTGGCGCAGAAAGGCAGAGACCAGCTGACTACATAGCTGGTTTTTATAGTACGTTATTTTGGCCTCCCTCTCAGCAGGTGTGAAAAAGGCCACCATTTTTGAACGGTAGCGAGGGTCCAACAAGGTGGACAGCCAAAAGTCATCCCTCTGTCTGATGGTTATTATTCGGCTGTCGGTACGCAAGCAAGGAAGCATGCTATGGGCCATTTGTGCCAAGGAATGCGAGGGACTCCCTGCCTCCATCTCCACAGCATACTGCCACGGTGCGTCTGGGTCCTCTGTCTCCTCTTCCTCCTCCTCTACCAGATGCTCCTGCTCCTCCACTCCTGTCCGCTGAGTGGAAAAACCACCCATTTCACTCAATAATTCCTGAGCACCAATGTCCTCCTCTACCTCCTCCTCTTCTTCCTGTCCTGCCCCCACAGGGGTCATGTGGCGTTGAGATCTGTGCGCCACGTCTACCGCACCCTGACCAGCCATTGTTAACGGCATTTGTTCCAGGACGTGCAACAGAGGAATGACGTCGTTCATCCCATAGTCCTGCCGACTCACGAATAGCGTGGCCTCCTCAAAGGGCCTGAGCAAGCGCAGGTGTCACGCATGAGCTGCCAATGGCTGACATCTAAGTTACACAGGGAGTACCTTTATCCACTTTTAACATCAGGAAATCTGTGATGGCCTTTCGCTGTTCGTAAAGGCGGTCTAACATATGTAGGGTTGAATTCCACCTTGTTGCAACGTCACAGCATGAGGAGTCGGTACGGAGGCCCATGGCAGATTACGGGCCTGGCAGCAGCAATGGGAGGCCCGTAATCTGCCAGCACCCTATGACAAAAAATGGAACACACCAGCAGTGTGAGGAGATCTGAAAGTGGCACATGGCAGAGTGTGGCGATGGAGACAGCAGCAATGGGAGGCCGTACAGGGACCCATGAGAGACTCTGGACCTGGCAGCAGCATGAGGAGGTGGTATAGGGGCCCATGGCAGATTAGGGGCCTGGCAGCAGCTATGGGAGGCCCGTAATCTGCCAGCACCCTATGACAAAAAATGGAACACACCAGCAGTGTGAGGAGACCTGAAAGTGGCACATGGCATGAGACACTGTGGACCTGGCAGCAGCATGAGGAGGCGGTACAGGGGCCCATGGCAGATTAATGGCCTGGCAGCAGCTATGGGAGGCCCGTAATCTGCCAGCACCCTATGTCAAAAAATTGAACACACCAGCAGTGTGTGAGGAGACCTGAAAGTGGCACATGGCAGAGTGTGGCGATGGAGACAGCAGCAATGGGAGGCCGTACAGGGACCCATGAGAGACTCTGGACTTGGCAGCAGCATGAGGAGGCGGTATAGGGGCCCATGGCAGATTAGGGGCCTGGCAGCAGCTATGGGAGGCCCGTAATCTGCCAGCACCCTATGACAAAAAATGGAACACACCAGCAGTGTGAGGAGACCTGAAAGTGGCACATGGCATGAGACACTGTGGACCTGGCAGCAGCATGAGGAGGCGGTACAGGGGCCCATGGCAGATTAGGGGCCTGGCAGCAGCTATGGGAGGCCCGTAATCTGCCAGCACCCTATGACAAAAAATGGAACACACCAGCAGTGTGAGGAGACCTGAAAGTGGCACATGGAAGAGTGTGGCGATGGAGACAGCAGCAATGGGAGGCCGTACAGGGACCCATGAGAGACTCTGGACCTGGCAGCAGCATGAGGAGGCGGTACAGGGGCCCATGGCAGATTAATGGCCTGGCAGCAGCTATGGGAGGCCCGTAATCTGCCAGCACCCTATGTCAAAAAATTGAACACACCAGCAGTGTGTGAGGAGACCTGAAAGTGGCACATGGCAGAGTGTGGCGATGGAGACAGCAGCAATGGGAGGCCGTACAGGGACCCATGAGAGACTCTGGACTTGGCAGCAGCATGAGGAGGCGGTATAGGGGCCCATGGCAGATTAGGGGCCTGGCAGCAGCTATGGGAGGCCCGTAATCTGCCAGCACCCTATGACAAAAAATGGAACACACCAGCAGTGTGAGGAGACCTGAAAGTGGCACATGGCATGAGACACTGTGGACCTGGCAGCAGCATAAGGAGGCGGTACAGGGGCCCATGGCAGATTAGGGGCCTGGCAGCAGCTATGGGAGGCCCGTAATCTGCCAGCACCCTATGACAAAAAATGGAACACACCAGCAGTGTGAGGAGACCTGAAAGTGGCACATGGAAGAGTGTGGCGATGGAGACAGCAGCAATGGGAGGCCGTACAGGGACCCATGAGAGACTCTGGACCTGGCAGCAGCATGAGGAGGCGGTATAGGGGCCCATGGCAGATTAGGGGCCTGGCAGCAGCTATAGGAGGCCCGTAATCTGCCAGCACCCTATGACAAAAAATGGAACACACCAGCAGTGTGAGGAGACCTGAAAGTGGCACATGGCATGGGACACTGTGGACCTGGCAGCAGCATGAGGAGGCGGTACAGGGGCCCATGGCAGATTAGGGGCCTGGCAGCAGCTATGGGAGGCCCGTAATCTGCCAGCACCCTATGTCAAAAAATTGAACACACCAGCAGTGTGAGGAGACCTGAAAGTGGCACATGGCATGAGACACTGTGGACCTGGCAGCAGCATGAGGAAGCGGTACAGGGGCCCATGGCAGATTAGGGGCCTGGCAGCAGCTATGGGAGGCCCGTAATCTGCCAGCACCCTATGACAAAAAATGGAACACACCAGCAGTGTGAGGAGACGTGAAAGTGGCACATGGCAGGGGCATGATTCATGGCGGATTTAGTCAGTTGTGTCAGGAACTGGTGGTTTGAAATCCAGACTAATCCACGCCTGATTCATTTTCACAAACGTGAGTCTCTCCACACTTTGGGTGGACAGTCGTGTCCTCCGGAGTTACAATACCTCCTGCCGCACTAAACACGCGCTCCGATGCCACGCTACTGGCCGGGCATGACGGCCTTTCAAGGGCAAATTCAGCTAGTTGGGGTCAAAGGTCAAGTTTCGTTGCCCAGTAGTCAAGGGGATTGTCTACCTCGGTTGGCAGGGTTCTGTCCAAGTAGGCCCAAGCCTGTTGTTTGAGGTCCTGCTCCAGGTCCACCTGATGCTGCTGCTGCTGCGGCTGGTTAGTAGTTTCCTCACTGCGCTGGTAAAGAAAGCTACTCATCATCGACTGCAGACTGAGGCAGCCGCTGCTGGTGGAGCTACCACTGCTCCTACCACCCCACCCCTCCCCTGCTGCCAATGCAGCGGAACGCGAGTGCACAGGGCCCACAGTGTCTGAGGATGGACGTTGGCGCACAAAGGCAGAGACCAACTGACTACATAGGTGGTTTTTATAGTACGTTATTTTGGCCTCCCTCTCAGCAGGTGTGAAAAAGGCCACCATTTTTGAACGGTAGCGAGGGTCCAACAAGGTGGACAGCCAAAAGTCATCCCTCTGTCTGATGGTTATTATTCGGCTGTCGCTACGCAAGCAACCGAGCATGCTATGGGCCATTTGTGCCAAGGAATGCGAGGGACTCCCTGCCTCCATCTCCACAGCATACTGCCACGGTGCGTCTGGGTCCTCTGTCTCCTCCTCCTCTACCAGATGCTCCTGCTCCTCCACTCCTGTCCGCTGAGTGGAAAAACCACCCATTTCACTCAATAATTCCTGAGCACAAATGTCCTCCTCTACCTCCTCCTCTTCTTCCTGTCCTGCCCCCACAGGGGTCATGTGGCGTTGAGATCTGTGCGCCACGTCTACCGCACCCTGACCAGCCATTGTTAACAGCATTTGTTCCAGGACGTGCAACAGAGCAATGACGTCGTTCATCCCATAGTCCTGCCGACTCATGAATAGCGTGGCCTCCTCAAAGGGCCTGAGCAAGCGGCAGGTGTCACGCATGAGCTGCCAATGGCTGACATCAAAGTTACACAGGGGAGTACCTTTATCCGCTTGTAACATCAGGAAATCGGTGATGGCCTTTCGCTGTTCGTAAAGGCGGTCTAACATGTGTAGGGTTGAATTCCACCTTGTTGCAACGTCGCAGATCAGGCGATGCTGTGGAATTCCGTTCTGCCGCTGCAGCTCAAGGAGGGTGTGCTTTGCGGTGTAGGAATGGCTGAAATGCATGCAAAGTTTACGTGACATTTTAAGGATGTCTTGCAGTGGGATGGTGGATTTTAGGAACCGCTTGACAACCAGATTGAACACGTGAGCCATGCATGGCACAACCTTCCTTGACGCAGAGCAGACACCATGTTCTTTCCGTTGTCGGTCAACATGGTTCCGATTTTCAGTTTGCGCGGAGACAGCCATCTGTCGATTTCTCTGTTCATTACACTCAGAAGTTCCTCCCCTTTGTGACTACGTTCGCCAAGGCATACCAGGTGCAGCACAGCGTGACACCGTTGCGCCCTGCACATGTGATATGCCGGTCGGGTAATGGGACTTGGCACGGGGGTGGCGGCTGAGGACACGGCGGAAGAAGAGGTGGTAGAGGCGGACATCTTTTGTGGACCAAGGACGTGCAAACGTGGAGGCAAAAGCGGCGTGACCTGTCCAAGTTGCTGGTGCGGCTGTGCCGGCACCACGTTCACCCAGTGGGCCGTAAATGACATGTACTGTCCCTGACCGTAGTTACAACTCCACACGTTGGCGCTGCCGTGCACTTTGGCAGAGACCGACATGCTCAAAGACTGGCCCACCATCTCTTCTACATGTGAATGCAGGGCTGGCACTGCCTTTTTGGCGAAGAAATGACGGCTTGGCACTCTCCACCGCGGGGTGGCACAAGCCATCATTTCTCGGAAAGGTGCTGAGTCCACCACTTGGAAAGGGAGGGACTGCAGCACCAGCAACTTGGACAGGAGGACGTTCAGCTTTTGCACCGTCGGGTGCGTGCTCGCAAACTGTTGTCTCTTGGAAACGGATTCCAAGAAAGACTGCTGACGGAATCCGTGAAGAGGAGTAGCAGGAGAAGGAGCATCTGAACGAGCGGAAGATGGCAACGAGCGACAACTCCCCTCAGCAGAGGTGTTGGAGCCTTGACTGGCTGATAGAGGGCGATTGACGTCGGGTGACGGAGCAAGTAACGGAGCGGGTGATGGAGCGGGGGCTGGGGCGGGCAGAACCGCCGTATCTTTATCACGGTTTTCCCAGGCCACCAAATGGCGACGCTGCATATGCTGCCGCAACGCTGTAGTCCCAATATGGGCCCCCTGGCCACGCTTGACTTTCTGGCCACATAGTCGACATACGGCTACGTTTACTTCCTCGGGCGGCTTGACAAAAAATTGCCACACTGCCGAGTAGGAAACTTTGCCGCCGATACTCCTCACTGGCTGACTGCTGCTTCCTCCGTGCACACCGGCACCACTACTGGCCGTGGTGGTAGGCTGCAGTGGAGCTGGTGCTGTACTCCGTGGCCGTTTGCCTCCACTGACACTGCTGCGACCCTGCTGCCTCCTGGGCAACCCACCGACTGTTTTGCTCGCTGCCAAGCTGGCACCCTCTTCTCCTGATGATGCGGAAGCAATAGCCTGATGACGACGAGGCTGCCAAGTGCGATCAGCCTCATCATCATCAATTAGGGTCTCCGCCTCACTACTAGCCCCCTCGGCTGCGTGTGGGTCAGGAGACAGACCTGTCTCTAGACCGGCTACCGAGCCACTCTCCTCGCCACTACTTCTTCGCCTGGCTGCTGAAGAGGCGGATGTCTCCCCCCGTTCCTGACCGCCCTTTGTTAGCTCTTCCTCACTGTACAGTGGGGCTGAGCCCACAGCATGCGATACTTCGCTTGGTGAGGGAACACCAAAGGACAGGGGCAGGTAGAGGACACGTGATTTCAGTGGGCTTGCTCCCGGGCCATGCCAACTAACGGTTGTGTCTGACGTACCCACCGACCGTTGGCTGTAGGTGTCAGAGGTGACCTGGGAAGAGGAAGACGACCGAGCCAACCAATCGATGACGGCAGGGTTGTCGGTGGAGACACGACCGCTGGATGACACCAGGAGCACTGGCCTCTGGCTGCGAATAGTGCTGCCTCGACCCCTTCCTCTGCTGCCACGTCTGCTCGCTCCTAAAACATTGCCTCCTCTGCCACTCCTCTGCATGTTGTCTGACATACTCTTTAATTAAACGATTCTGTGTCCCTGAGTAACAATTCTGTGTCTGTCCCTGAGTAACAATTCTGTGTCCCTGAGTAACGTTTCTGTGGCCCTCAGTAACAGTTCTGTGGCCCTCAGTAACAATTCTGTGGCCCTCAGTAACAATTCTGTGGCCCTCAGTAACAATTCTGTGGCCCTCAGTAACAATTCTGTGTCTGTCCCTGAGTAACAATTCTGTGTCTGTCCCTGAGTAACAATTCTGTGTCCCTGAGTAACGTTTCTCTGGCCCTAAGTAACAGTTCTGTGGCCCTCAGTAACAAATCTGTGTCCCTCAGTAACAATTCTGTGTCTGTCCCTGAGTAACAATTCTGTGTCTGTCCCTGAGTAACGTTTCTGTGTCCCTAAGTAACGTTTCTGTGGCCCTAAGTAACGTTTCTGTAGCCCTAAGTAACGTTTCTGTGGCCCTAAGTAACGTTTCTGTGGCCCTCAGTAACAGTTCTGTGGCCCTCAGTAACAGTTCTGTGGCCCTCAGTAACAGTTCTGTGGCCCTCAGTAACAGTTCTGTGGCCCTCAGTAACAATTCTGTGTCTGTCCCTGAGTAACGTTTCTGTGGCCCTAAGTAACGTTTCTGTGGCCCTCAGTAACGATTCTGTGGCCCTCAGTAACGATTCTGTGGCCCTCAGTAACAAATCTGTGTCCCTCAGTAACAATTCTGTGTCTGTCCCTAAGTAACAATTCTGTGGCCCTAAGTAACGTTTCTGTGGCCCTAAGTAACGATTCTGTGGCCCTCAGTAACGATTCTGTATCCCTCAGTAACAATTCTGTCTGTCCCTAAGTAACAATTCTGTGGCCCTAACTAACGTTTCTGTGTCCCTAAGTAACGTTTCTCTGTCCCTAACTCTCTCCCTGAATACAGCCAGGTCTGCCTCTGTTGAATGACTGGAGGCAAATGGAGAATTCTAAAATGGCCGCCATTTATAGCTCGACCATTGGTTGGCTGGCTGGCTGGCTGGCTGCTGATTGGCTAATGCGATCACATGTCATGAATGAATGCATTATGGGTCAGCGTGCCTTGTCTGCGCGCCTTCCCAGACATCCCCGCTCCGTCGCCGCACATGTCGCCGTCATTTTAGGAAAAATTTTTAGGAATCGAAATTTTCCTAATATTCGAAACGAATTCCACTTCGCCTACTTCGATTCGCTCATCTCTACCGGCTATCCCTGACTACGCTTGTATTTCTGTGTATATATATGTGTGTGTGTGTGTGTGTATGTATATATTGGGTGAAGGTTTTGGTTATTTGGTTTTTGTTTGCATGGTGCGTTTTGTATATTGGTGTATCTCAAAATAAATGATATTATCTACATCGCTCCTGAAGCCTGATATTCACTGTGTCAGTCCACACATCTCTGGTCTTATCCAGATTACTGACATAACACCAAGGCAAGTCCTGACCAGAAATGGATGCACAGGGAAGCCATCTTGGCTTACTGTTTGTAAAGGATGCATCCTGAGGAGGTTGTGTACTTGTCTCGGCTAGTAACAGAGGACAGAGAATACTGCTATCAGATTCTTAAGGAGTGGGCCAGGGATCAGCTGCTAGAGTGCATGCGGGTTGCTCATTCTCTAGTAGATCAGGGCAGGGTGTTTTCTGAGGTGCAGCCATTGATTCAAGCTTGTGCTGAATTGGCTCTGTCCAGTACCCATGAAAGCAGGGATGACCTTTCTCCGCCATTCAGTACGGATCAAGTAGAATCACTGGTATGGTTGTTGGCGGATGATCCGGATTGCTTCTTGGAGCATTATTCAGCATGTTCACCACATGTGCTAGTTGATTGTATAAACGCAGTGCAGTCTTTGGTCAGACAGGCTATGTGTAAGCTGAGCTTTGTTCAACCAGTACTACAGACATGCTCAGATTTGTTGCACCCAGCCTCAGTCAGCTTGCAACAACCCAGTCCTGCTTCTAATCCATTTTCTCAAAGCTCTCTTCCTCCATTCCCCACAGTTACAGCCCAGTATACCCTGCTATCAATGACATATCAGTACCCTGTTCCTACTCGCTGCACCTATCCTGCCTTTAACCCTGTAAAGAAGTCCTCTGTAGCAACTGCTCCTTTCTCTGTTCCATCCTTCAGCTCTTCTATTTTCAGCTGCTCCCTCCGTTTACAGCCCTACATTCACTTGCAGTGCTTCAATAACTAAACGCAAGAAGAAGCGAAAATTCTTTCCAACCAGTACCATCCTGCCAGTATCCAAATTGGCCAACCTGCTGTCTGAGAACCCACCTTCTGTTATCCAGCTTGATGCCTGTCGTCCAGGCTGGTGACTGGTGGCCATCGTCCAGCTTGATGTGCCTCCACCCGCTGCCCAGCTTGATAACCCAGTACTTACTGCCCAGCCTGATTTGCCAACCCCTGATGTTCAGCTAAATTGGCAGATACCTGATTCCCAGCCTGCCTCTGGAGATCCTGTGTCCAGCAACCTGCCTTCCTGTGTTCTCCTGCATAAAGATAAGTCTACCAGCAGGAAACCCAGCCAGTCGCTTGAATCTGTGGGATATCCAGCCAGTTACCTGACCCGGGCGGTGGAACATTTTGCCCATTAAGGACTGTTTGGAGCGTCCTGAAGTCCCCTCCTTAAAGGGGGGTACAGTCAGGAAAGGGCTCACTGCTGTTAGTGCTGTGGTTTACCTGCTCTATGGGCTTCAGTACCAGGACTTACCAGCAGGTGCCTTTTTAGCAGCCAGAATCTCACCTCCTGCAATCAAGCCATCACCTGAGGCTGATTGCAGGAGGTGTACTTAAACAGTAACCAGGCCTGTAATCAGTGCCTTGGTGTTTGTTTCCCATGAGCCTGTTTTCCTGAACCTGTGATCTACCTGTTTGACTCTGACAACAATTGAACTCCGCCTGCACCGACCCAGCTCTCCCTTTGACTAACTACTTGCCTACTCCTCTGTACCTGATCTGCCCGATTTGATCCTGACCCGGCCAGCCTGACTATTCTACTTCTCCTGTGTATGACCCCGGCTAGCCCTGACTATGCTTGTATTTCTGTACCAATATATATTGGATGAAGGTTTTTGTTTGCACGTATATGTTGGTGTATCTCACAATAAATGATATTATCTACATCACTCCTGAAGCCTGATATTCCCTGTGTCAGTCCACACATCTCTGGTCATATCCGGATTACTGACAGTGGGATTGAGTGGCAAAGGTTTGTGTTAAGAGGGGGAATTTGGACTAGGAGAAGGGGAAATTATTTGATTGTGCTGTTGGCTTGCAGATGGAATTTATGCTTAGGGCATGAGCGTGCTGATCAGTACTGTTTGTTTGGGGTTTTTTTGAGGAGAGATTTATGCTGAGACATAAAATGAGGGCACTCAATGTATTCCCTCTCTTCACATCGGATCGAATTTCCTTACAGACACAGCCTTGATCTGTAGCCAGCTACACACTGTGCAGATGGATGCTGTTTTTATAAGGGAATCTGATCTCTGCTGTGTGGGGTGGAGGAGATGTGAGTACCCAGGCTGTTTGTAGTGTGGAGAAGGGAGGAGGAGACCTGCTGAGTGCTCTGCCTGCAGTGAACCTGTCCTCTTCTCTGCTGACCAATGTCTTATGCTCTGCTGAATCCTGTCCTCTGCACTGGTGACCTGACAACCCCTTTTCTCCTCCTGCTGACTCTTGTCCTCTGTCCTGCTGACCCTATGTACAGTGTCTCTTGTACAGTCCCCTGCTGTCCCCCTGCACACTGTCCTCTGCTCTGAAAACCCACTGTACTGTCTTACAATCTAATGACCTCTGTAGACTGTCCTATCAAGTGCTGACCCTATCCTCTGCCGTGCTGGGCCCCTGTACACTGCCCTACTGACCTCACATCCTCTGCCCCCCTGAAATTGTTTACTCCACCCCTTTATCAGACTGTCTAGCGCCGACCCTGGTAAGTTCAGAGTGTGGGGTGGGTGTTACACGCAGAGTTCAGAGTTGCGCTACATAAAGAGTTCTGGGGTGCACTACATAGTGCAGATTTCAGAGGTGCGCTGTATACAGAAGGCCGAATTTAGGGGTGCACGACACACAGAGGGCAGAGTTCAGCCTTCTTTCACAGCTACTTACCTCTTCATCCCCCATCCACATCTCACTTTAACCCCTCTTCTTCTCTAGTACCTCCCCACACATTGTGGGTGGCCCTGCCTTTCTCACTTGCAGGGAGATCATCCAGTGGGAGTGTCAGCATCCACAATGCACCCCGGGCACCTGCAACTCCCTTGTCCCAATCCTGCACTCTTTAACCACTTGCCCTCCTGAAGATTAACCCCCCCCCCCCGACCAGGCCATTTTTTGCGGTACGGTGCTGCGTTACTGACAATTGCGTGGTGCTGCACTCAAATTAAATTTGTTGTTTTGTTTTTTTTCCCCACAAATGTATCTTTCTTTCGGTGATATTTGATCACCTGTGCATCTTTAATTTTTTGTGCTATAAAAAAAGGCCGACAATTTTGAGAGAAGAAAATTAAATCAAATTTCATCATAAATTTAGGCAAAAATGTATTCCGTGACATGTGGAAATTAATTAGTTTATGTGAAAGTTATAGCGTTTACAAATGGCATTATATATACTGGAATTTTAAAATTTTTACTAGTAATGGCGGTGATCAGTGACAGATTGCGGAACTGCGGCAGACATTCTGATACTGGGGGGAACTGACTTGGTGTCACTGACCTCCCCAGTGAGACCTATACAGTGATCAGTGCTAAAAAAAAAAAAAAACTGACATTGTACTAATGGCACTGGGCTGAAAGGGGTTAACATGAGGGGTGATCAAAGGGTTAACTGTTTGTAGAGTGTTTTTACTAGGGGGCGGTGTGTTTCACTGCTGTGCACAGCCATCCAGAGCAATGTGCCCAAGATGACAGGATGACTGTAGTAAACAAAACAGTCCTCCTCCCCATCAGTGATCATCAGAAATCACCCAGATCTCCCCAGAGATCAGATATTTTGGAGCTGTTGGGAGACAAACTGTCACTTGTAAACACAGAAGCTGGACTTCTGTGTTTACAAGTGATAGTAATGAGCAGAAAGCAGAGGGCCTGAGCCAGAGGTGGTGGAACTGAGTTCCACCAAGTTCCAGCTGAAAAGAAGCCCTGTGCCTAAGCAAAATTAAGACAGCAAGGCACACTCAACCAAAGTGACCTTCATCCCTTTATCTTAGTTATTGGGCATAGGAAATGAGTAGCCAGAATACTTTTTTCCCACTCTGCTTTCTACAGTAGTTTTCAGTTTCAAAACACTGTCATACAACTGTTGTATATCTTTATTTATTAAGCGTAAAAGGCATTAAAAAGCAAAAACGTGTAAGCTTCATATCTGTTCTGTGCAAATATTTGAAGGTATACAGATAAAAGTATACTGAACAACAGTCCAATTACAGAGGTACAGTAAATGCGCCTGGATTTGTAAAAGATACATCTTGTCAAATGTGATCAGTTTATATAAGGAGACAAGTATAAATCTGAAAGTTGGCAATGCTAATAATGTGCTATATTTGGATTTTGCAAAAGCATTTGAATACTTTTTATACATACAATATGTTAAAAGTGCCAGTGTTACCTGTGGTTCCTGCAAAAGTTGTTGTTCTGCCAGTGTTTCCTGTGGGTTCTCACTGTAAAGACTGATCTTCTAAAATGAATAGCATGATCATCATTTTGCTATGCAAAGTGGTTAAACACAATGTTAAGTAAACTGGTGCATCTACAATTTTTAAAATGTGCTCTAATCGTGAAGAGTTTGGTTAGCCACTGCACTTCTGTACTACACA
Organism: Staurois parvus; assembly: GCF_062004578.1. Taxonomy (NCBI): domain Eukaryota; kingdom Metazoa; phylum Chordata; class Amphibia; order Anura; family Ranidae; genus Staurois; species Staurois parvus. Next base: position 511,442 of record NW_028318792.1, read on the forward strand.
TACTGCCCCTCACCATATCTTTTTCCACTCCTCCTCTATATGTACCCAGAGCAGCCATACCTTCTGGAACGCTTCTACAATACATCTTACAAACCTTGCCTGAACATTGTGTATGCTGTAATAACCCTCTCTACTATCACCTCTCCAATATGTTATATGTGCTGTCATATCCTCCATAATCCTAACCAACACATGCCTGCAATCATCATATTGTGGCAGTACCCAGATATTTGCTGAATGTATCTGGGAAAACTCCTCCTGCGCTTATATGGGCAATCCCTCCCTCTAAGCTGCTGGCACTAGAAACTACACTCTCAAAGTTCAAATGGAAAATATCTATTCAAATAGTGCAGCGCTAAAAATCTACCAACTCAATAAAAGCAAATATAATCCCTTGTATATAATACATATAAATAACACAAATATAAATATATGTGATGAATAATATGCAGAAAACAACCCCCTTCCTGATCCTCATCTGAGGGATCATAAATAAGTGCAATAAAGTGAATGTATCTCTAACCAGGGATGAAAACAAGTGAAAAATGTGAATCACACTTGTAAGACTCACAATAACCCCCCAATGTCCATATAAAACCCCGCACGTATAAAAAAAGTCCACAACAAATTCAGTGCTCCAAATGGTCAACACACACATGCAGGTGATATTCTAGTGATCGTAGGTGCCACTCCTCCAATAGCCAAATTGCCCCCTCACCTTCTTACAAAGACCCCACAGGGCCAGCACGCTTAATGGATCACCCTTCGATCCTCACAGGTGGTACTCTTCCTGGGTCAATACCCCACTTGTGGTCATCAATAGTGGCACTCTCTCCTCTCCTTACAACTCTCCTCCAGCCATTGCTGTAGCAGGTGTACACCCAGAGATGGACGCGGTTCAACCATTTTGGCTTCAACCTCCATCTTGGCAAAGGGGTTAACCATCCTGACAAACATATTTCCCCCTCATTCTCCCCCTCCCTCTGAGAGGCACAGTGACATTTGGCGTGTGTGTGTGTGTGTGTGTGTGTGTGTTAGGAGTGTCACAGGAGGCCAGAGCCCAGCAGGGAGCTAGGAGCTATAAAGTCCCCAAGGGTGCTGGGGCCTCGCTGTCCAAAGAACCTTTGCCATTTAACACCTCGTAAAAAGATATCGCAGCCTTCCCAGGCGTTCAAAAGACATTGAACCAGATAACCTTTTTAAAAATCCATTTTTCCCCTATGTCTCCTATCTTGGAATATGAGAGACTTACATAAACACCAGGTGTATCGTCAGATTGGCCAAGAGGAGACTAACATTTTGATGGGTCACTCTCCGTGGTTGGAATACATAGGAAAGCAGAAAAGTAGATCTCGTGAACCATTCAGTGTAGAATTTCATATTTAATATCTAATCAATCCTCAGACATGTCTACATAATAATCTACCCGCAGGTGGAGTGTCACTTATGCATATGGAAAGTTATGAGCCAAAATATGAGTTATGAGAGATTTTGGCTCTAGTTGAGATATCCGCCCGACCATCCCTTCTTAAATGAGGCATTGGTCCTTGGCTTTAGAGACACCCCCTGCTGGGTGGACTACAAAATGGGCTGTCAGGCCTAAGAAAAAAAAGTAGAAGTCTCCCATTTTAACATCAGAAACACCTGGGGAGACCCGTACCCTTTCGCTCTGAAACTTGATCTGCAAACCCAAGCTGATTGGCAAGTAGTTTAACCCTTTAACCTCCTTCTATTACCTCTTTGCTGTGCTCTTGTTCTCTGTATATTTATATATATATATATATATATATATAGGTTACATCTTTTTTCTGTAAATATTTTTATTGCACCCTTTTTTGACATTTTAGTAATAAATCTTTCCTTCTGAAAGTGTTGAACTGTTTTTCTATAGCTCTTACTTGCAATTTATGAACTCCTGCCTCTAAAAAGAGCTCTGCTGTGTTTGTTTACCCTCTGTATAACCGGCTTGCAGTGACCGTGTTATACAGACGATAATCTCAACCAATATAGTGGTATAGCTGATATTACCGAGTTTCCTCTTTCTCTGTACAAACAGGAGGTGGTGGCAGTGTGAAGGGTTACTTGCGTAATTAACCTGACCCAGTAATAATCGCTCAGGCTGCCGGTACATAGATTGTGGTCCAATTCACTGGAAAATCGTTGTGCTGGGTGTGGCATTGTTACGCACCTGACATCGCAGTTTTAGATTGGCTAGTCCTTCGGTCACGAGTTTGGTGAGAAGGGCTGGGGGTCTGACGCCGCGTTCGTCACATATTGGTTGGCAGCGTACTTGGAATAGTTGCATTAAGAGCTTCAGTGCAGTGTTAAAAAATTGGCTCTGCACTGGAGGATTGTAACGTTTGTGGAAACAGTCCTTAGAAACAAGTGGTGAATATATTTTTTTATATATACACACACAGTGAGGAACAGAAGTATTTGAACACCCTGCGATTTTGCAAGTTCTCCCACTTAGAAATCATGGAGGGGTCTGAAATTCACATTGTAGGTGCATTCCCACTGAGAGACAGAATTAAAAAAAAAAAAAATTCAGGAACTCGCATTGTATGATTTTTAAAGAATTTATTTGTCTTGCACTGCTGAACGTAAGTATTTGAACACCTAAAACAGCAAGAATTCTGGCTCTCAAAGACCTGTTACTGTGCCTTTAAAAAGTCGACCTCTACTCCACTCATTAATCTAACTTAGTAACACCTGTCTGAGCTCTTTAAAGATACTTGTCCACCCCAGTCAGTCAAGCGCCAACTACTACCATGGGCAAGACTAAAGAGCTGTCAAAAGACACCAGAGACAAAATTGTGGACCTCCACAAGGCTTGAAAGGGCTACGGGGCAATTGCCAAGCACCCTGGTGAAAATAGATCAACTGTTGGAGCAATTGTTAGAAAATGGAAGAGGCTAAAGACGACTGTCAGTCTCCCTCGGACTGGGGCTCCATGCAACTCACCTCGTGGGGTATCACTGATGATAAGAAAAGTGAGGAATCATCCCAGAACTACAAGGGAGGAGCTGGTTAATGACATGAAGAGAGCTGGGACCACAGTTTCAAAGGTGACTGTCGGTAGAACACTACGCCGCCATGGTTTCAAATCCTGCATTGCACAGAAGGTTCCCCTGCTCAAGTCATCACATGTCCAGGCCTGTCTGAAGTTTGCCAATGACCATCTGGATGATCCAGAGGAGGCATGGGAGAAAGTCATGTGGTCAGATGCGACCAAAGTAGAACTTTTTGGTCTAAACTTCACTCGTCGTGTTTGGAGGAAAAAGGATGTTTCATCCCAAGAACACCATCCCTACTGTGAAGCATGGGGGTGGTAACATCATGCTTTGGGGGTGCTTTTCTGCAAAGGGGACAGGACGACTGCACTGTATTAAGGAGAGGATGAATGGGGCGATTTATTGTGAGATTTTGAGCAACAACCTCCTTACCTCAGTCAGAGCACTGAAGATGGGTCGTGGCTGGGTCTTCCAACATGACAACGACCCAAAGCACACAGCCAGGATAACCAAGGAGTGGCTCCGTAAGAAGCATATCAAGGTTCTGGAATGGCCTAGCCAGTCTCCAGACCTAAATCCAATAGAACATCTTTGGAGGGAGCTGAAACTCTGTTACTCAGCGACAGCCCCGAAACCTGACAGATCTAGAGGAGATCTGTGTGGAGGAGTATGCCAAAATCCCTGTTGCAGTGTGTGCAAACCTGGTCAAGAACTACAGGAAACGTTTGACCTCCGTAATTGCAAACAAAGGCTTCCGTACCAAATATTCACACTGATTTTCTCAGGTGTTCAAATACTTATGTTCAGCAGTGCAAGACAAATACATTCTTTAAAAATCCTACAATGTAATTTCCAGAATTTTTTTTTTTTTTTAAATTCTGTCTCTCAGAGTGGGAATGCACCTACAATGTGAATTTCAGACCTCTTCATGATTTCTAAGTGGGAGAATTTGCAAAATCGCAGAGTGTTCAAATACTTCTGTTCCTTACTGTATGTATATACTGTAATAGCTGACCGTGTTAGATTTTTTTATAATTCATACAATTTTTTAAAAATATTTTGTACACAACCCTATGCCTTATGAATAAGTTAAGTACTCTGGTGATCCACCTTATAGGATACAGTGACACTGTATTACCTTGGTGGAATATATGTGTGTGTGTGTGTGCGTGTGTGTGTGTGTTTATTTTTGTCTTTATATTTTATAATTTTTTTTATTTGGACTTTTTTTTTAATTTCACTCCTATTACGCATATTTAACTTTTTGAGAAGTTTTTTTTTTCCCTCCTTCCAGAATAATTTTTATATATATATATATATATATATATATATATATATATATATATATATATATATATATATAATTTTTATGAGGAATTTTTACATAAGTATATAGTATATAAATAGCTATATTTTACATGTTTTGGAATCGTTTGCATCATGAAAACACTTTTTCCTTCAATTTTAAATTTGTGTTTTTAGATATTTTTCATATTGCTCGACGTGTGTGTGTGTGTGTGTGTGTGTGTACGTATTATAATATAAATTATATTCTCTGAGGATATATGACTCTAGTTATATCCCCTCTCTTTTTGGACATATTGATGCTTGTCTAGTTACAATGAATAATCATTCACCATTATGTTGATTTATATTGTTTATTTTTTATTTTGCTCCACTAATGTTCCACATCCTAGTAGTGGGGTACATTGGGTTAGTGCGGGTCTTATTGGTACTAAGCTAACACCTTGGTTCCAGCTGCACGGCATAAGCTGATTAACGATCAGCTGTTGTTCGGATCTGGGCCTTAGTGAAGTCCACGCATGCGACTTGGCCTACTTGACCCTGTTGTGCTTCGAGAAAATGGCACTCGCGCACTGCGCATGTGCGGACGCCCTTACTGTATAAATAGACTGCAATGAGATGTCCAAAGATAGGCACATCCCTTTTGATGTGCTATTGCACAAAACGAGTTAAGGAGGAGCCCTAATGTCACGCCGCCGGAGCCGTAGGAGGTCCGGTGGCCATTTTGGATCCTGGCTGACAGCCACATTGAGATATATGTGCACTTTATTATTTATTATTGCTTCATGTTTTGAGGATTTTTTGAATACATTTTACCAGTTTTATATGGATATTAATCTACAATAAATTTGAACCTTAAAAGTACTACTCTATACAGCATTTTTCATATATGGCTTGGCTCTGAGCCAACTGCTCTTGTAGACCCCCAGAGGAAGCGTAGCTGCACAAGAGGCTGGTGTCCGGACAAAGGATCCTTACTCATGGCTGGCTGATCCACTTAAAGGGGTCCCCGCAGAGATTTAATGGTTTAATGCACAAATTCTATGTGCATCTGGTGAGTGCGCATTTTATAAATTGATGCACGGAGTCACATAACAAGGAATATCACTATCTATGAAGTTGGATTTCACCATTTGAAATTGCTGACCTTCCCGAGTCGAGCCTGAATGCTTTTTCACGCATAAGACTGTGTGTTTATATCTATATTGTGTGCAATATATCAGCACCGTGTACAACTGTATGTGTAGTAATTTTACTCGTTTGAACAATTTTGTCATTTTTCAGCGCTGCACCTGTCTATTTATAGATCATAAACTGTATTTACTACAGTGTGTGTCAGTTTGTGAATGAATAGGAGTCTCTATTAGACATGTTTAAAATGAAAAAAATCATTTTGTTTCCTTTTTATTCCTTATTTGATTTTGTTTCATTTGATTAGTTAAATTTTTTTAATTCATTTTTCGGAATTCGTTTTGTTTATTCAAATTTGAGTTCGACCGATTCTATTCTATTTTTTATTTTATTTTCTGTTCTATTTTATTCTATTCTTTTTCAAATTCAGATTTGTTTTTTGAATTTAAATCAATTTATGAAGCATATTTCGCAGATGAGGGAGTGGATGGCCCAAGTGCGGGAATATTTACAAAAGGCCCAACAAGCCAAGAGGAGGGTGTACAATCGGTCAGCTAAGATAAGGCAGTTCCAGGTTGGGAACCAGGTGGCCGTACTTATACTCACTGTGGAGAGCAAGTGGTAGGGGCCCTTTGAAGTGGTAGAGAACACCGGAGATGTAAACCACAGGTACATCAGCCGAGAAAGAGGAAGCCATACCAGATTTACCATGTGAATCTGTTGAAACCCTGGAAAGATCGGGAGCAGGTAGCTGCTGTAGCTGGGGTGAGAGCAGTAGCTCCAGTCGGGGTAAACCATGTACCAGTGTCAGCATCCCTGTCCAAACCTCAATTACAAGAGGTTATAGATTTCCTCCAACATAACAGGGATATGTTTACCGATTTACCCGGTCTCACGAATGTGATAGAGCATGACATCATCACACATCCAAATGTGAAGGTATGGGTAAAACCCTACTGAATTCCTGAGGCCCATAGAAAGGCAGTCTCAGAGGAGATAAAAAGGATGTTTGAGCTTGACATCATTGAAGAATTGCAGAGCGAATGATCAAGTCGATTTTGTTGGTAGCAAAGCCCAACAGTACTCTGTGATTCTGTAATGATTTCTGGAAGCTGAATGAGGTGTCGAAGTTCGATGCCTACCCCATGCCATGGGTAGATGAGCTGATAGAGAGATTGGAACCAGCTTGGTATATCACCACCCTAGACCTTACCAAAGGGTACTAGTAGATACCTTTGACTATGGAGGCCAGAAAGAAAACGGCGTTCTCCACACCTGATGGCCAGCTCCAGTACAAAAGAATGCCATTTGGGATGCACTCTGCTCCAGCCACTTTCCAAAGGGCTATGGACACCACTCTTCATCCACATCGGGAGTATACCTCAGTCTATCTTGATGACATTGTCATTTTTTTTTTTTTTTAAATCAGATAGGTTTTTATTGGAAAAACCAACAAGTTTCCTTTTTCAGAATAACAGTTCTTGTACAAAAATGCATACAAAATTAAAAATCAGAAAAAACATAGAAAAAGAACATACAAGGACAACAGCCAAATTCACAGCTACAGATTAAACACATACTAGATTGTCGTGCAGGGTTGTATCATCAAAATATATAATATGCTGACTATATGTTTACCTGCGCAATCACGCCACACAATGTTATTAATAACTTTGAACCTTATAGACAAGCAGAGAAAAAAAAATAGGAAAGAAAAACAAAAACCGCTTGACCTGCTGTCTCTGAGCTGATACATGTCAGGACAGAATATTAGCCATTAAAGGACATTATTACCTAATGCAATACAAATATCTCAGTCCAAGTGGAAGGGAACACGGGTAGCTTGCTCGCAGGGGTGGACTGACATCTCTTGGGGCCCCCAGGCAATAGGGGATAATGGGGCCCCTGTGTCCTTGCCCAAACTCAAAAAAGCCTATGAAAAAGGTACAAGGGGCATCTCATGGGGCCCCCTACTGACCCCAGGCCCTCGGGCAGTGCCCAGGTTTCCAAATGGTCAGTCCACCCCTGCTTGCACGTGATTAAAGCTAAATCACATACGAGTTAAAGCTTTGTATGTTTAGGGGTTCAACTGTCTCCTCATCTAACCATCCTAGCAGACAAAGTTTAGGATCTACAGGGAGAGCAAGAGAGAAAATTTTATTAATCAGCTCCATTACAGATGTTCAATAGCGCACCAATTTAGGGCATTTCCACAGCATATGTAATAGGGTTCTGTTTTCTATAGCACAATGTGGGCAAAGTGGAGTGTCCCTCCTGTGCCAATAAAACACATTTCTGGGGGGTACGATAGATGCGATGGACAATGAAAAGCTGGGTAAGCTTTTGTGAAGAAGACAGAGATGCCAATAAAATGTTAGAAAGAATCATGGACCACTCTTCATCAGACATATATTCCAAATCCCTGGACCACTGCAGTCTACAATTAACCACTTCAATACCAGGCACTTTTCCCCCTTCCTGCCCAGGCCAAGTTTCAGCGCTCTCACACTTTGAATGACACTTGCGCAGTCATGCAACACTGTACCCCAACTAAAATGTTATCATTTTGTTCACACAACTAGAGCTTTATTTTGGGGGTATTTAATCACCACTGGGGTTTTATTTTTTGCTAAAGTAACAAAATAATTTTGAAAAAAAAGACATTTCTTTGTTTCTGTTTTAAAAGTTTGCAAATAAATTAATTGTTCTTCATAAATTTAGGCCAAGATGTATTCTGCTACATTTCTTTGGTGAAAATAACCCAAATCAGTGTTTATTATTTAGTCTGTAGGAAAGTTATAGAGTTCACAAACTATGGGATATATTTGAAAATTGATCAGTCCTGAAATACTGATGGCCAATCTAATTTCTTGAGGCTCAAAAATGTCAGAACAGTACAGATATCCCCCCCTTTTTGCAAAGCAGACAGTCTGACGTATTTCATAAGAGGCATGGTGAGTTTTTTGTACTTAAGATTTTTTTTTTCATATTACACTATGACCAAAAAGTATGTTACCATAGTAACATTGTACTGCTTTGGGGAAGTGGTGTGTGTGTGTGTGTGTGTGTGTGTGTATATGTATATATATGTGTGTATATATATATGTATATGTATGTATATGTGTGTATATATGTATATGTGTGTATATATGTATATGTGTGTATGTATGTATATGTGTGTATGTATGTATGTATGTGTATGTATGTATGTATATGTGTGTGTGTGTGTGTGTATGTATGTATAGAATTTTTTTTTTTTTTTTTACACAATTTGATTGCTTATAGCAAAGAAATTATTTGCTATAAGCAATCAGCAAGCATTTAACTGAATGAAATCGATTTATTCAGGTTTTTTGTTGTGATTAGCTGTAATTGGCCATGTCTAATAACATGACCCAGATGGGCTGTGATTGGCCCAGCCTGTGCATGTGATCACTGTGACCATTCACACTTGTATACAATGGATGGCATAAAAGGAAGCCATCCATTGTATACAACTGTCATGTGACCTGCTGTGATTGGTCACATGGTACTGGCAACAGGGCCGGTACACAGCTTTGTCATCGGCCGTGTCCGAGGTACATAGCCGGTGACAGATCTTGCCACAGCGCAGCCGTATGGGCATGCGCAAAGCACGATCCGGGAAGGATGTCATATGATGAACTGGGTTTGTTCAAATGCATGTTTATCCTGTTTGATGTAAAGCAAATTCTTCCTTAATCTTTTTAAGATGGTGCAAACATGCTTGCGATGCTCCTCCAGGTTATCAGAAAAGATGAGAATATCATCCAGATAAGCAATCGCAAACTGGTTCAACAAATCTCAAAAAACATTGTTGATGGAGTGTTGAAAGGTTTAGGAGTGTTGCAAAGGCCAAAAAGCATAATCAAGGACTCAAAATGCCCATATCTGGTTTTAAGGTTTTGGCAGAACAAGTCTTTCTAACATTTCAGAGAGCAAGAGGAGTAATTAATGGTTTTTAATAGTGATATTTTTTTTTCAAGTTCCTATAATCGATGCATAAACACAAGGTGGAGTCTTCTTTTTTCAACAAAGAACGTGGCTGCTCCTGCCGGAGATGTTCAGTGTCTGATAAAGCCTTTCACTAAATTCTCAACAAGCCACTCTCTGAGCACCTTTAATTCAGGTTCTGACAGATTGAAAAGGTGGACAAAAGGTATTTCTACCCCCGGGAGCAGCTCAATGGGACAATAATATGTGCAAAGAGGAGGTAATTGATCAGTATTCTTCTTATCACAGATATCCCGGAACTCATGGTATTGTCCGAGACAAGATGTCATATGACTAGGTAGTTACCACATCAATTTGTGGTTCCTTGGTCAGTGGAGAACTTGGTTGATAAGGTTCTCAGCAATGTTCCTCCATATCAGTAGGGGCAGATTTATTTCTTGTTTGAACATTATTGCTATGGGCGAAAACTATGTCCATAAAATTCCCACTGGCCCCAGAGTTCAGCATAGCAGAGCAACGAATTTCATGGCCCTCAGTAATGAGTTTGATAGGGACAGCAAAATAAGACCCTATACAGCTAACTTTATTTTCTTCATAGATCAATCAAGGGCTAAACTGGGTAATGGAGTTTTTGTTCAGGCACTATAACACCAGTCACAGCAATCCTTCTTTTACATTTGTTGGGACAATTAAATGCGTAATGCCCAGAGTCCCCACAATCTGGGACAAGGTCATCCGGTGCCCAGGGAGAAAATGGCAAACTACCCCCCCGGGGGAATGAAAGAGTCAGTGTCATTGTGTCATTTCAAAACAAGAAAATACTTAAAACAATACAAATTAAATTGGGTTTAATTCTATAGAATCAGAGTTCACTCACACATTTTAATTATATGTATTTTATTAGAGGCATTTAAAGTGCTTTGAAATTATAATGCTGCAAATGTGCTTGTAAAAAGGTCTGTTAACTGCTTTTTCTGTCAGGGCCCATGTAAATATATGAAAGTTTTCACTTTTGCATTATTTTTGCGTGAGGTAGTGCCCCAATACAAAATATCCATGTAAACAGGAAAAATGCAAAAACCAAAAATATCACAAACATTTCTTGACCAACATACATGGCCTTCAGCAAAAAAAAAAAGCAAACTTCAATACAAAAGTGCAAAATCAAGAGAATAAAATAATATTTCTCACTGAAACATATATAACATTCAACTGTAATCTTTCCTGAGGTAATCAGTGCCCAAATACAAAATACATAAATATGAAAAGTGCAAAAAAAAAAATCACAAACATTTCTCAAACAACATGACCATCAGCAAAAAAAGAACCCTAAATACAAAATATTCATATATAAAAGTGCTAAATCAAAATCAAGGAATTAAACTAATATTTTCTGTAAACTTGTTGAGAACAATTTCAAAAATGTCAAGTATACTCATATGGAAAAGTTAGTATTCGGATTATAGTCACAAAGACATCTTTATTGTTTTCATCTATGACACTATCAAAATGAATCTCTTTTGTGGTTGCATACTCAATAGAAATTATACTGAGGTTTGAAAGCCTTTCTTGACCCATAGTCAATCGTAAATCATTTTTAATGAGTTTCAGCTTGCTTTCACAAGATGCAACAGTAA